>NC_142945.1:44236640-44246640 GCF_046866305.1 Octopus bimaculoides | reverse complement strand
ATAAAAAAAAACCAGAAAATACCCTAAAATACTGAGCATGACTTCTAAAACTGCCATAGCCAGGAGAGGAAGCAGACAAAAGAAAAAAAAAACTTAATACAAGGAGACAAAAACCACTACCCCTGTAGAAAAAAACAAAAAACAAAAATAAAAAATAAAAACAACAAAAAATGAATAATGTCTACTATGTCAGCAAAAAAAAAAAACAATAGTAACAAAGGACACACGTTTATATTTTACTTTGTTCCAGCTACTAGAAGTCTCTATTTACCAACATTATATAATGAAAACACTATAAAGCAAAAATAAAACGTATATTACAAAAATGAGTAACTACATATATAAAGTGATGGCGCCTTTAAAATTTGGTTCTCAAAGAATGATCTAGATACTTGTTTCAGTTTTTTTTGTTGCTTTCTTTTTATCCGAAAGTCTTTATTTTTAGATTCTTTCAACACTTATTAATCTTATTTAATGTTGTTTTTTTGTTGTTTTTTTTTCTGTTCTTTCTTTTTTTGCGTTTTGCATTTTTGTTGCTACCTTTTAGAAAATTAAGAGGTTTTATTTTTTGTTTTTTTGTTTGCCTCTTATGTCTTAGGAGACAAAAAGATTGAAATATGAAAGCAATACACAATGCAAATATAATGTTTTTGTGTGTGCATATACGTTTACATCCACGCATACATATATGCACACAAACACACACATACCTATGTCTAGATACACACATATATATATGCATGTACGTACATATATTTATATACGATATTTACCCTCCACATATATATGCATGTATGTGGGTGTGTATATTTCTTTCTCTCTCTCTCGATATATATATATATATATATATATATATATATATATATATATATACATATATGTGTGTGTGTGTGTGTGTGTGTGTGTGTGTGTGTATATATATATGCATGTATCTATCTATCTACCTATCCTTCTAACTATATATATATATATATATATATATATATATATATATATATATATGTATTTATGTATGTATATACATACATAAATGTGTTTGTGAATATTATACATATATATAATATAATATGTGTGTTATGAAAAACATAACTATATCCCACTGTTATTTTTTATTAAATATTTTTTCCTTTGTATTTCTTTATAAGCTTTTGGCAATTTATATGGAACAATAAAGTTCTTAGATCCATCATCAATTGCTTCTAGACTTTCACAACCTCATCGCAAGGATGTGCATTATGTTTGGCTTCCATACTGTCACTTATATAAAATGTTACTGAGGAAATGCCAACAAAAAGTTGATCAGATGCTTATCTTTTATCTCAGCCCCTGCCATCTACTTGTTTCAGTTATTCATCTGTGGCCATGCTGGGGCACCATCTTGAAGGGTTTACTCACACAGACCAAAACCAGTAATTATTTCTTAAAAAGTTGGTACATGTTTTATCAAGCCCTTTATCATAGTGCTAAGTTATGGGGATGTAAAGAAACCAACATTGGTGGGATGGGGAAACAGATACAAATACAATGACAAAAACACACCATCACCTCCCCAACACACACACACATACACACACACACACACATACACACACACACACACACACACACACACACACACACACACACACACACACACAATCATAGACAGCGATTTAGCTTGCTTTGGTCCTTGTTTCGGGTATGCAGTATTGATACATCACATAAGTGAGGAAACATCAATGTCTATTTCTCCTGAATGGGATTGAGTACGAGTTACCTCTGTTGTCTAGGACTTCTTAGTGTTTTAATGCCAAGTGCATTAATGAGAATATATTCTCTTACACCTATAAGTGCAGCCAGCCCATGAACTAACAAAACACTTACCATGTGTATGTGTGTTCGATATTTTATATATGTATAAGTGGAGATGAACACCATTCATCTATGTGATTGGTTTGAAGAATTGCTAGGATATTAAGATAATTGGCTTAACATGAAACCAATGGTAGCTTTAATACACAAATAATGAAATTTTATCCACCAATGTGGTGTTGAGCATTCAATCTTATTGTTCAACTTTTACATACATATTAGAGTTTTTACAAATGATAAATATTTCCGATGGCTTTGCAGCTTTATTAATAAAATATAAATATATTGACTTGGAGAAAACTTTTAACAGAGTCCTCTGATCCCTTATCTGGTAGTCATTGCGGAAACTAGGGATACATGAGTGGTTGGTGAGAGCTGTACATGCCTTGTACAGGGATGCTATCAGTAAGTCGAGAGTGGGCAATGAATACAGCAAAGAATTTAGGGTACAAGTAGGGGTTCGCCAAGGACCGGTGCTCAGCCCCCTCCTGTTCATCACAGTCCTCTAGGCAATAAAAGAGGAATTCAAGACAGGCTGCCTCTGGGAGATCTTCTATGTTGATTACTTTGCGCTTGTAGCTGAATCACTACTTGAGAAGTTCCAGGTATGGGAACAAGGTCTAGATTCAAAGGGCCTTAGAGTTAACTTAGCAAAAACCAAAGTCATAGTAAGTAGGAAGGCAGACAAATCATATATATATGTATATTCTTTTCTACTACAGGCACAAGGCTCTAAATTTTGAGGGAGGGGGCCAGTCAATTAGATCGACCCCAGTACGCAAATGGCACTTAATTTATTGACCCCAAAAGGATGAAAGGCAAAGACGACCTCAACAGAAGTTGAACTCAGAATGTAAAGACCGAGGAAATGCTATTAAGCTTTTCACCAGGCATGTTAATATTTCTGCTAGCTTGCCACTATATATATATATATATATATATATATATATATATATATATATATATATATATATATATATAGGAAGGGCATCCAGCTGTAGAAACTCTGCCAAATTAGATTGGAGCCTGGTGTTGCCATCCGGTTTCACCAGTCCTCAGTCAAATCGTCCAACCCATGCTAGCATGGAAAGCGGACGTTAAACGATGATGATGATGATGATATATAAAGGGGTTTGTATTTCATACAAGTTACAATAAACAGGAAAAGAGTTTTTTTTTAAGTTATCTACTTAAAAAATATTCCTTTCATTTACAGAATGTCACTAACCTTTACACAAACTATTTATGTACAGTATTTTATGTTGAGTGGGTATCTGTGTGTGAATGTTTTTGTTCTTAAATTTTCCAAACACATACATTCAGGGCTAAGGCATACTGGCATACATTTATTGTTAACTATACTATTATATGTATTTACCATATTATATGATATTATGTTATACTTTATTATATTATATTATATTATACAGTATATTATATCGTGAAGGCGAATGGCTCAGTGGTTAGAGCATCAAGCTTATGATTGTGAGGTTGTCAGTTTGATTCCTGGACCACTCTGCATGTTGTGTTCTTGTGCAAGACACTTTATTTCACATTGCTCCCGTTAACTCAGCTGTAGAAATGAGTTGCGACATCAATGGTGCCAAACTGTATCGGCCCCTTTGCCTTTCCCTTGGATAACATCAGTGGTGTGGAGAAGGAAGGCTGGTATGCATGGGCAACTGCTGGCCTTCCAAAAACAACCTTGCCTTGGAAGGTAACTTTCTAGGTGCAATCCCATGGTCAGTCATGACTGAAGGGTTGACTTTGCGATCCATCCTTTCGGGGTCAATAAATTAAGTACCAGTTGCATACTGAGTTTGATCTAATCGACTGGCCCTCTCCTGCAAAATTTCAGGCCTTGGGCCTAGAGAAGAAAAGCTTATTATTAAAGGTGGTGAGCTGGCAGAAACGTTAGCATGCTGGGCAAAATGCTTAGCAGTATTTCATCTGTCTTTATGTTCTGAGTTCAAATTCCACCGAGGTCGACTTTGCTTTTTATCCTTTCAGGTTTGACAAATTAAATACCAGTTGTGTAGTGGGGTCGATCTAAAGTAGAAAAAATATTTCTCTTCTTTTCCGTTTTTTTTATTTTTTTTATTTTTTTAACAGAAGGTGTTGTTACTGGATATATTACCTCTTCCTGCCCATCACCTCTCAGTTTTTTTGTATTTTTATGTGAGTGCATGTATGTGTGTCTAGCATATAACGTTTCCGTGTGCAGTCCAATGCTGACGAGGGGATCTGAACTGCTTGACCACTCTTCCTATACTGCATCTATTCAACCATTGATTGATTTTTACTTATTCATGTAAGAGAAAGATGAGAGGAAGAAAAGATTGCCTCTACACATCTTCTTTCTAATCACTCCCTCTCTCTCTGTCTTTGTCCATCTCCCTCTTTCCCTCGCCCCTCTCTCTCTCATATTCTCTGTAATTGATATGTCAATGTAAATTTTCATTTCAGAATCAATTTTCTTGCAATACTTCAAGCTATATAAGTAAGGAAATTGCTTAGGTGACATTCTGTTGGAAAAATGCTGTCAGGAAATATGATAGAAGTGGAGAGGATAGAGCAGGAGGAGGGGGGGAAGAGGTTGACAGTGGGTGGGATATGACAGTGGTAGTAGTGGTGATGATGGTGGTGGTAGTAGTAGTAGGGGAAACAACAAAGAATACAAATAATATCAAATAAGCAAACAAGTAGAATGAATGTAAAAACAAATAAAACAAATACGACATAATATAATGTAATACATAGTATATATGTGTGTATATATGTGTATATATGTGTATATATATATATATATATATATATATATATATATATATATACACACACACACATATAAATATATATATACACAAATACATAGATAGATACATGCATGGATATATATATATATATATATATATATATATATATATATATATATTTATATATGCATGCATGCATATATATATATATATATATATAAATGTGTGTGTGTGTGTATGTATATATATATATATATATATATATATATATATATAAAGACCATATGGATAAAGTTAAATCATGATGTTTTCTTTTAAGATTGTACAAAATTTGAGGGTTGTGGGGAGAAGTGACATCATCAAGAAGAAAGAACGAAAGAGAATCTGAGAAAGAACAAGAGAGAGAGAGAGACAGACAGACGGACAGGAAGGAAGGAAAGGAGAGAGAAATTATGTTTTTCAATTAGTTTATTCAGTTGTTTTTCATTTTACTTTTAAACAATGACAAAATATAACAGAAAATATCATACATATTACACCGTGAACAGGTTTCTTTTTTTTTTTTTTTTTTGAAGAATGTGTCACATCGATCTGCTGATTTCTCCTTCAATATTTCTAATTTTGCTTCTTCTTGTTTAAAGAGATCCAGTTCTTCAACTTTTTAAATTTATCTCATCTTCTTAAACTTTTCCACTATTACTACTACTTGTTTTTGCTGTTGTTCTTTTCTTCTTCTTCTCCTCCACCTCCTCCTCAACGTCCTCCTTCACCTCCTCCTCCTTCTTCTTTTTCTTCTTCCTCTCTAGTTTTTCAAATTCTTCCTTTTTGCTAATCTTTTGCATTCTCCATCTTCTTCAAATTTTTGAATCCTTCTTCTCGTTCTTCAATTAAAAAAAAAAATCTCTCTTCTCTTTCTTCTTATTCCACCCCCACCCACCCCCACCACTCATTCACTATTTTTCCAAATTTTTTGTTGTTTCCTTTAATTTTCCGAAAATTGTTTTCTTTCTTATTTTCTCATGATCACCATGTCATTTCCCTCCTCCTCCTCCTCCTAATCATCATCATCATCACCCCTCCTGCTCCTCCTGCTCCTCCTCCTCTTCATTCTCCTTCACCTACACCTCTTACTCTTGCATTTCTTCATCATAATCAGTTCTTTCCCCGCCTATATCATTAACCGACCAATGATGTTGGCCGATGAAATTTAAATAATTTCAATTCAACCATCTGTGTTATTAAAACATAATTATTAATACAAATTTCTAATAGAACATTCTCATTTGTCTTCGAACTAATTCTCTTGAAGTGGACACAACAATTGGAAACTATCTAAATCTTGCTCTACTATTATTGTCATATCTCGGCTGATTAGCCAAGAATAAGGCATACAATTTTCAGAAATTATATAAATAATTTCAATACAGAACCCAAAACTAAATATTTGTAAGGAGGAAGGAGTCAGCTTAAAAAGCTGCAGCTTAACTCACATGTAATGTACTCATATAACATATCCATCCATCCATCCACCTATCCATCCATCCATCCATCTATCTATCTGTCCATCTATCTATCTATCTATCTATCTGTCCATCCATCTATCTATCTGTCCAGCCATCTATCTATCTATCTGTCCATCCATCCATCCGTCTATCTGTCTATCTATCTATCTATCTATCTATCAATCTATCTATCTATATAAGGTGGTGGGGGTGCGCAAATGTCACCTTGGACATGCTAGAAACAACAGGTAAAGGACAGGATTTCTGAGAAAACTTCCTTTTAAGTTTATATTGAAGATCAGGTTTTTAAATACACTCATCACAAACACAAATTACCGAATAGAAAAAGGTCATTTCAGTTGGATTTGAGCTGTAATTTTGTGCGTGCACACAAGAAATAATATAATTCATACAGAAGTTTTGCCTGGAGTGTGTGTGTGTGTGTGTGTGTGTGTGTGTGTGTGTGTGTGTGTGTGTGTGTGTGTGTGTGCATGTGTGTGTGTGTGTGTGCGTGCACATGCCAAAGGAAATTATTTTATGGCTTTCTTTCATTTGAAGCAGCAAAATTGTCAACTCAATCATATTGTCAATCATATGGTAACATGAGTACTAGACCTGAGAATTTGAAAGACAAACATGAATATTGTGAAGGGATTTGAGTTTAACCCTTTAACATTCAGATTACTCTGACTAATTTAACGCTTTTTTAAATTCAAATTGTTTTGACTCAGTTATGCATGATTTCATAGCTTTGAGGGTTTGATGATGTGATTGTTCATTTTTAGAATGTTTGTGCAGGCTAAGTGTGAGAGGTTAGATGTGGCCAATTTGAATATAAAAGCATATAGAATATTTGGATCAGGTTTGGTCAATTTAAATGCTAAATGGTTAAAGAGCTGTAAATAAGAGCTACAAAGCATTCTGCCTATCCACTGTCTATCCTTTATCTTTTATCTTATATCTTTTACTTGATTCAGTCATTAGGCTGCAACCATACTGAAGAATTCTTGAAGAATTACAGTCAAATGAATTGACCCCTGTACCTATCTTCCGTAAGCCTCATGCTTCTTTTATTGCCATTGAGAATCTTTGAGAGAAAATAAGACAAGGAAGCCTGTATATACTTTTGTGTTTTGAGTTGTCTATCATGCAACAAAGCAAGTGGACAGTTTGTTGACAGAAGTGACAGAAACATTACCACTCATAGCAAAGAACTTTTAGAAACTGCAAACGTAAATACAGACACACATATATTTATGTCTGATAGGTTTCTTTAAGTTTCTGCCCACCAAATTCACTCACAATGCTTTTGTTGGCTTCAGACAATTGTTGAAAATTCTTGACCAAGGTGGTGCTATGAACTCAGTCTGAACCTAAAACCCCAAGGCTGGGAAGCAAAGTTCTCATCCATATACATATATAAAAAGATACATATAGATATATACATCTATATCTATCTATCTATCTATCTATCTATCTATCTATCTATCTATCTATCTATCTATCTATCTATGTTTGTGTATAAATATATACATAAATAAACAAATGAATAAATATATATATATATATATATACATATATATATATATATATATATATATATATATATATATGTGTATGTGTGTGTGTGTGTGTGTATGTGTCATAATATATATATATATATATATATATATATACACACACATACACACACATAGATTTATATATGTACACCATATATAAATAAATATAGAGGAACACACACACACTCATGTACACACATGTAATTTTGATGATCATGCTGAGAAAGAGGCAAAAGAAGGATTCCATTTGGAATGGAAATGTTGCCAGAAGTTTATTTAAACAAAACAGTGTAGGAGGCCAGACTGCCTCAGCATGATGCAAATTACATGAGATGAGTGAGGCAGGGTGTTCAGAAATTACTATTATATATTTACTGTATAAATTACTGTTATATATTTAATGCAGATAATATGCTAAATGACAAAGTTTTCTAGGAATGTTTTCCAACTAATTATGTGACCAATTGTTTTGCTTGGGCCAGTAAGATGCTACTATGTAGTCATTTGATTTGTTAGACATAACAGCTAAATCGTCTGAAAATAACTCTCTAACAGAAGGATACATTGGACAGTGTAGTCTTAAATGCACTCTGCTTGAAAAAAATTACAGATGTGATGGTCATAACTTTGGAATAACTTTGCTTATACATTTTCTTAATGACGGTTTCTAAATGTTAAGCAATAAAAATAATAAGACTAGCCAAGTGCTTTGTTGTGAGGTAAGAAGTTTTATTCCCAAGCACTTGGTCCTGGTGTCAGTCCCACAGTAGAGCGTTAGGCCAAGAAAAGCCTGGGTGGATTTGGTAAACAGAAACTAAAAGAATCCCATTGAAAGAAGCTGTTATTTTGCTGAACCACTGAGCTATGGGGATATAAACACACCAAGAATCAAACCACTTTGTGAAGCAGTGGTGGGACACACACACACACACACACACACGCACACATATATAAAATATATAGTTTTAGGGAAAATAACCAAGTTTCAAGAACTCATCGATGAAAATCCACTATCACATATAGAAAAATTAACAATTAAAAGCACAATAAATGAGTATAATATAAAACAAAGTAAATATCATAAGATAAAAATTATAAAATGATTACACGTGTTTCATAACTAATTTTCAAATAGAAAGGAAATTTAAATCGATTGAAATCAATTGAAATTATTGAAAATAAATTCTATTAAAAAATATAGCTAATCGTCAGATCATAAGTAGAACAATAATTAGATATATATATATCTCAACCAACAATAAGTACCAAATAAATTAATATGAAATGCTTACTTTCTAAAGATTTATTTTATAAAGATAATAGAATTTATTTTCGATAATTTCAATTGATTTTAATCAATTTAAATTTCCTTTCTATTTGAAAATTAGTTATGAAACATGTGTAATCATTTTATAATCTTTATCTTATGATATTTACTTTGTTTTATATTATACTCATTTATTGTGATTTTAATTGTTAATTTTTCTATATGTGATAGTGGATTTTCATCGATGAGTTCTTGAAACTTGGTTATTTTCCCTAAAACTATATATTTTATATATATTTTATCTATAAAGCTCAATTTAATTTTGATTTTTTATAAATTGATTTTAAATGAGTTTTTACCTGTAATTTTGGATTTTGTCCCTATCATCATTATTATTATATATATATCTATCTATATATATATATACAATTAAACCTTGGGAGAGGCATTATATGTATATAAAAATAAAAATTAAAAAAAATTTTATAAAAGGGAGCTTGTATGATAGTGTGTAGAGGAATATATTATTCAAAAGAATTCCAACTCTGTCTGTTTTTTATGTTTTATTTATATTCTTGTAAAATTAATGTGGGATATAGAATATGGAATATATACTATATATAGTAAAATGAAATGAAGTATTGAATGACTTATTGAATAAATGAAATATTGAATATTAAATATAAAAGGACTAGTATACTTTCCTACTTTCTAGCAGTCTTCAAGGTCCCGTGTGACAACTGTGAAACACTTCTGTCACACGGGAACTTGAACTCAGAATGTAAAGGCAGACGAAATACCGCTAAGCATTTTGCCCCATGTGCTAACATTTCTGTGAGCATGCTGCCTGCGGCCAGTTTAAATACTAAACAGTCAAAGGCAGTCGGAAGTTTGGGATTAATCATAGCTGTATTCTCTGTCCGCTGAGTAAATTGAACGACTGCTGTAGTCAAAAAATAGCCTTAGGAAACTTTGGGTAGTTTTTTCAATGGAGGTGGTCTCACTGTGAATAAGTTTGTGAGAAGAGGCATTTAATATTTTGAGAATTGCAATGATGAGGTA
>NC_142945.1:44231640-44234140 GCF_046866305.1 Octopus bimaculoides | reverse complement strand
ACAGATCAGTAGAATAGAAGCATAGTATGTTCCTCACTTGAAATTTAATAGGATTCTGTGTCATACTTTTCAATCTTTTCTGAGAGTATACTGGGAATTACAACAATTATTTGATAACCTAGCTTGGTTTTAGAATCATCATGGCATTTAGGCTCTTGACTACAGTTGAGAAGATACTCTTGCTAATCACATTGACTTCATGCTAGTATATATATGTAATAACTATAATCAAATGCTGAACTACAACATCAGCCCTGGTCTATTTAACAATTCAGGCATTGCGTTTTAATGGGGGGATACAATTACGTATACATCTACCCTTCTTTTTTTACTCTTTTATTTGTTTCAGTCATTTGACTGCAGCCATGCTGGAGCATCGCCTTTAGTTGAACAAATCAAACCCAGGACTTATTCTTTGTAAGCCTAGTACTTATTCTATCAGCCCCTTTTGATAAACTGCTAAGTTACGGAGACGTCAACACACCCTTACAAATACTACTCTGGATCCCCAAATTTACTATTTCACTAGTGTGGACCCCACAAAATCTTATATAGACCTCCAGGGATCATATTGATCCTGGTTTGAGAACCAATAGTTTAAAGTCAAACAACGAATTTTCATGACTCTTTGAACTGAATCTGCTTTTGCAGAAACTCTAGATTTATGAACTACAATTCCATCATTGAACTATGGAGGGAGAAGAATCTGCAGCAGTGTGAGAAACCCTAATGCCACAGACTTCCACCCGTTTCTTGACTCCGTAAGCAATCTTGTATCAATATTTGTGTTTGTAAAATCTTTGCGGCTTTCCAAACTTGACCACTCAAGACTGATATGCCTTCTCCTCGATACGGTGGATTCTAGCTTCAAGGCCTGTATTAATGCAAGCTGAAAGAACAAGATTTGTGCCGCTATGTCATAAAGTTTATTTCCAACTTAGCAGCCTGACTGGTGAACTGCAAGATTCCTTCGCAAGGAAGCTGTACACAACAGACACAGATACACACACGCACACACGCATGCACATACACATGCATGCACATATACACATACATATGGACACACACACACATGTACGCATGTACACACACACAGATATGGACACACACATGTGTTTGTATGTGTATGTATGCGTGTATATAGAAATAAACACAAATATGTATATATGTATATACATATATAAACTTATATATATATATATATGTATATATATATAAACTTATATATATATATATATATATATATGTATATATATATATGTATATATATATATATATATATATATATATATTTATGTTTATGCATGTGTGAATACGCACTCACACATGTATATATGTGTGTATGTATGTGTGTGTATATATATATATATATATAAACATATATATATATATATTTATATATATATATATATATATATTTATATATATATATATATATATAAACTTATATATATATATATATATATATATATATATATATATAAACTTATATATATATATATATATATATAAACTTATATATATATATATATATATATATATATAAACTTATATATATATATATATATATATATATATATATATATATATATAAACTTATATATATATATATATATATATAAACTTATATATATATATATTATAAACTTATATATATATATATATATATATATGTATATATATATATATATAAACTTATATATATATATATATATATGTATATATATATATATATATATATATATATATATATAAACTTATATATATATATATATATATGTATATATATATGTATATATATATATATATAAACTTATATATATATATATATATATGTATATATATATGTATATATATATATATATAAACTTATATATATATATATATATATGTATATATATATATGTATATATATATATATATAAACTTATATATATATATATATATATGTATATATATATATGTATATATATATATGTATATATATATATATATATATATATATAAACTTATATATATATATATATGTATATATATATATATATATATATAAACTTATATATATATATATATGTATATATATATATATATATATAAACTTATATATATATATATATATATATATATATATATATGTATATATATATATGTATATATATATATATATGTATATAAACTTATATATATATATATATATATATATAAACTTATATATATAAACTTATATATATATATATATATATATATATATATAAACTTATATATATAAATATATATGTATATATATATATATATAAACTTATATATATATATATAAACTTATATATATATATATATAAACTTATATATATATATATATATATATATATATATATATATATATATATATATATATATATATATATATATAAACTTATATATATATATAAATTATATATATATATATATATATATATATAAATATATATATATATATATATATATATATATATAAATTATA
>NC_142945.1:44206858-44221858 GCF_046866305.1 Octopus bimaculoides | reverse complement strand
ACCTTCTGAGTTCTTTTACAGGATTTAGAAAAACTGGAGGGTCACTGCAATAAGTGTGTGACTCTGAGAGGGGAATAGGTTGAATAAAATCATAATTAACTGATCTGCTCATATTTTTTTTTTTTTTTTACCCAAAGCCTGGAACTTTCCAGTATGCTCTCATAAGCATGTATGTCATTATTCAATTTTATTTTAAAGAGTTCTTGCCAATAGAGAAAGGTCTAGTTTCTAACATAGATCCAAGGTTTCTTGATTAGAATTTCAATTTCAACAGGGCATTTTTGTATGTATGTATGTATGTATGTATGTATGTATGTATGTATGTATGTATGCATGTATGAATGAAAGTTTTTAAGAGAGTTCAAACTAGTTGCTAATGAAGCAACAAGACTTTTTGATTTAAAAGAGTCCCCAGAGCTTATACATGTGTAGAATCTAAGATGGAGAATCTTTGAAAGATTCAGCTATCAACACTCCTCTCATTTGCATTCTTTCATCCATGCTTACTTGAGAGTGACAAGTTGTCATTTCCTGTGAGGTTCAGTAACTTGAGATCAATTTTTACCATTTCATCCTATGTTCTTTCAGGTTTTCTATGCCCACAGGAACTATCTACTTTGACTTGTTAAGGGTATCTCTACAGATTTTCTATAGAAATTATAACCAGCGTTGATTTCGTTATGGCATTTAATATCTGATCTAATCTGATGTCTCAAATATGAAATGTCATAACAAAATCAGTGCTGGTTATAACAATGATGTAAGAGCACTGCTAACACAGTAGAACATGGTATTGACTTACAAAAACATTCAACATACTCTTTTGAAACCATCCCACCCATGCTAGCATGGAAGGTGGACATTAAACGATGATGATAATGATGAAGGCCAACAATTTCGTGAGGTGAGGCTAAGTGAATTACATCAACCCAGTACTCAACTGGTACTTCTTTTGTTGACCCCCAAAAGGATGAAAACCTCAGCAGAGTATAACAGAATAATATTGATACCTTATATATTTATTCGTTTATACTTGAACTTGTTTCAGGTACTGGATCGAGGTCATGTTGGGGCGCCACATTAATCAATCATATTGATTTCAGTATTCATTGTTTTTATTTTATTGGTTTTTACTTGTTAAATTGGTGTTTAGATTCTTCACACATTCACAATAGATGACACCTAAAGCCGTGCTTCATTCTCAGTGACCGCATAGGAGAAGATATATTTAGTGAACAATGCAGTTAATAAATAAATAGATATCAATGTTGAAAACAAAGGTTTTTACTTCCATGTGTTGACCATGAAGAATATTAATCATATCCCTATATATTACATCTGCTATTAACCTTTACACTGCACACAATAAAACCAAACACAGATAAATATATACACTTAGATAAAAACAAAACCATAAGGAAGAGGAGCAGCAACAAATACAAAACCCCAACAACAATAATAGCTAAGAACAGCAACGGCCCTCACAGAAGCTGCAATAACAACAGAAGCAACAACTGAAAACAACAACCATAAATTGAAACAGGAACAGCAACAACAACAGTAGAAGCATAATAAAATTGAAGCATTAAAATGCATATAGTGTTGAGAAGTTGAAGAATTCGCAGCAATGAAATGATGCGCTTTCAAACTAACGTCTGATAATTTGTGGTCAAACAGTCCGCTCACCGAAATTATATGCTAAGAATACGACAGGTTTTATAACCAAATGTCAAGTCTTTATTCTTATACTGTCAACAGGTAAATATACAAAGGTCACTGTTCATAGAATGGCATAAGGAAATAAAAAGAGGTTTTATTTTATTTCATTCAATTTTATCTTATTTAGTTTATTTATTAAGGATTCCAGCCTTGGAAAGTAAGATAATAAAATGCTAACCAATGAGAAAGACAACAACAACAACAATAATAGTAATTCCTATTATTATAGGCACAAGACTAAATTTTTTGTGGGGATGGGTAGCAAGATGATTACATCAATTCCAGAATGCAGTTGGTACTAAGTTCATTGACCCCGAAAGGGTGAAAGGTGAAGCTGATCTTGGGATTAGAACTCAGAACGTACAGACAGATGAAATACAACTAATCACTTTTTTCTGGTATACTAATGAATTTTCCACCTCATTGCTTTAATAATAATAATAATAATAATAATAATAATAATAATAATAATAATAATGATAATACTTTCTACTATAGGCGCAAGGCCTGCAATATGGGAGAGGAGGATAAGTCGTTTACATCAACACCGGTTCTCAACTGGAACTTATTTTATCAAATTCAAATTACGACAAACGTAAATAAACAAACGAAGTTTGCTTTCAGAAGCGTTGAGATATCTTTTTTTTTTTTTTTTAGAAAGTTAAAGAAGTGATTTTAAAAATCACTTATTTTATCAACTCCAAAAGAATGAAAGGCAGAATTTGAACTCAGAATGTAGTGACTGGTGAAATACCGCTAAGCACATCATCCAGCTCACCACCTTGAATAACAATAATAATATTAATAATGATGATAATAATAATAATGATAACAATAATAATAATAATAATAATAATAATAATAAAAAGGGCTTTAAATTTTGCCACAAGAACAGCCATTTTGGGGGAAAGAATGTGTCGATTACATCAACCCTGGTGTTCAACTGGTACTTAATTTATCGACCCTGAAAAGATGAGAGACAAAGTCAATTTTGGCAGAATTTGAACTCAGAATGTAACGACAGACAAAATAGTGCTAAGCATTTTTGCCAGCATGCTAATAATGACTCTGCCAGCTCATGGCCTTAAAGGTTAATAAATATGGAGACCTGAGAATTGAGATTGCTAAGATGTGACAGCTATGAGAGTCAAAGATAAAGTTTATCCTTATTGTCATCGGAACATTGGGTTCAATACTTCCCAAACTCTAGAAACATCTGGAAACCTTAGAAATATCCTACAATCTTGGTGTATTGCAAAAGTCAGCATCACTTGGAACTGCATGCACACTGCATAAAGTACTGTCTGTCTGAGGTCCTTGTTGTGACTTGGCAAACTGAACAAACGCCCGATAGACACGATATCTTCAATCAACAACCTCACGATATTGTATAGTGTGTGACATTTATAATCAATGAGCTTCTCTGCCCTAGGTGTACGGAAAACACTCAGCGAGAAATGGAAGAAAATTTGAAGAAAGAAGAAGAAAAAACAAAACAATAATAATAATAATAATAATAATGATAATAATAATATC
Organism: Octopus bimaculoides; assembly: GCF_046866305.1. Classification (NCBI taxonomy): domain Eukaryota; kingdom Metazoa; phylum Mollusca; class Cephalopoda; order Octopoda; family Octopodidae; genus Octopus; species Octopus bimaculoides. Next base: position 44,218,603 of record NC_142945.1, on the reverse strand, counting down.
AGTCATAATGGGTAGTCATGTATAGTGGGCTTCGTATATTTTACCCCAGTGCCACTTTGATGACATTCACTGCTCTCTCACTCAATAATAATAATAATGATAATAATAATTATAATAACTGGTTGAAATTTTGGCACAAAACCAGTCGTTTTAAGAGGAAGACGCAAGTTGATTCCATTGACCCTTGAGAGATAAGGATCAAGAACTATGCCACTCCATCCACACTTATATATATTTGACCTTTGAGAGATAAGGATCAAGAATTATGCCACTCCATCCTCACTTATATATATTTGACCCTTGAGAGATAAGGATCAAGAATTATGCCACACCATCCTCACTTATATAAATTTGACCCTTGAGAGATAAGGATCAAGAATTATGCCACTCCATCCTCACTTATATAAATTTGACCCTTGAGAGATAAGGATCAAGAATTATGTCAGTCCATCCTCACTCTATTTGGAACAACACACTTGTGTGAATCTGGAGTCAGTTCTTCTTTGTTGACAATCAAGACAACATCTAGGAACCATCTAAATCCACAGGCAGACCTGTGGTTCAGAAGCAGCAAGTTAAGTTCTACATTTTGCTGAAGTTATAAATGAAAAGCAGGAACAAAGAAATGTATTGTATTCTATGTTCACCAATATGACTGATTTTGCTCTTCACAGATTTTTTTTTCTTTCTCCAGTGGTTCAATTTACATTAGTATTTTATGTATTGAGTCAAAAGTCTAAGCATTTTCTTTCTTTTTTTTTTTTTTTTGGTACAGTTCAATCACTCAGAGTATTGTATGTGGTTCAATTAAAAAAAAAAAGAAAGAGAAAGGGAGGTATTAGGAAACCGGATTTTTTTTCATCTTCAAATGTGATATTACTTAGTAGGGGGTAGGAAAATTAATCAAACATTACTTCGGAGTGTGGGGCATAGAAGGGTTTGGCTCCAGTATGAATTGTATAAGTAGTAGTAGTAGTAGTAGAAGTAGTAGTAGTAGAAGTAGTAGTAGTAGTCTGTCAGTTACACTACAACTACAAAATGTCATTATGAATCAATGGTCAAAAAAATACATCGGATCTCTCCCAGGTAGTCTTCCTGTTCATGCATGGAAGAATACAACTTTTCTTCTTACTAGAATATTCTCTTTTTATATTTCCGTATTTTTGTTTTCATTCTGATAGTGTTTCACACTAAGTTATCAACCATCCATCCATCTCTCTCTCTTTCTCTGTCACACATGTTCTTCACTGCCTCTTTGATGTCCAGAACTTCCAACCGAGATGGTAATAGTGATCTCTATCCATTAGAAAGCTTAGGAAACAAAGCAGTTGTCAAAATAGAATTATATGATTTTACTGTTGTTGCTGGTGTTGTTGTTGTTTAGTAACACCTCCCACCACTGACATCACCGCCAACAACTAGTCAGCCTAGATCTAGCAAACTGGCTCTCAAAAGAATTCTGACTTAAAACCATTTCTGTCATAGAGTATCTATGGCTACATTGAAAGCAGGATATGATTTAACTGAGATTTTTACAACTATTTCTAACAGGACTTGTTGTTTATCTCGAGATTAACATTAAACCAGTAAATCTACGATCAAAGATATCCTAACTATGGTCTAAATTAGACCGTATATCTGGAAGTAAGTTATGCAACGTCAACTTCCTTTTTAAAACTGTAATGTATTATTTAATGGGGATTTGACTGATATTTCTAGTAGGTTGAGCAACCATGTGAGAGGCAGGCATTCTTATTAATTTGCAATGCTGTTGTTTAACCAAAGTTAGTTCTAATTAAAGTATTACTTTCTTCTCGAGTCATACAGACTCATAGGTCCAGTTTCCAATTTCATGGATGCTGATCCATTACAGGGTTACTCTTTTTTGCCACATGAATGGAGTGGAGCAACATGAAATGAAGTATTTTGCTCAAGAACACAATGCATCGCATGATCAGGAATCGAAACCACAATCTTTCCTTCACGAGTCTAACACCCTAATCACTAAGCCACGCACCTCCATGTTAGTTCTAATTATGCAGACCTATACTGAAAGATGCCCCAGCTGTGAATATCAAATATTTCTTTTCAGATATAATGTATCTAGGATTATACTATACAAAATTGTGTCTCTACCAGGAAATATCTTAACATATTACTAGTATATTTTATAGTTCTTAACTTTATTCTCTCTCTCCTCTGATTCCTGACAGTAATGTCTTCTGGTGTTTTTTTTTTTTTTTAAATTTTAGTTAAAGCCTTAGTGAGAACATCAAATGGTACCATCATGTTTCCAACAAAGAACTGCATGCATGCACACAACAGCTTGCAGCTTCCCGCTTCATAGCTATCTTTTGTATGTGCTGGTACAGACATGTCCTCTGCCTCCTGCTAGATCATCATATCAGAGCTTTACTCTCATTTGTTGTAGCAGCTGTGGGCTAGAAGAAGCCTCCTGGCATGCTTCGCACCAGATGACTGAACATGACTGTGGAAGATCTCCAGAGGCTTGTCATCACCTTGGAGGATGCAGAGGGACTAGCACAGGACCGCCAGCAATGAAGAGCACTGGTGGACCTGGTCAGCTCTATACATGATGATGACTCTGGGACCACTAACCTGGAATGACCCCAGTCTAATTAATCAAGCACATGAAGCGATGCTTAGTGATTCCAGATATTTGTCTATGTTGTGGTATCTTTCGATTGCTAATTTCTCATCTATGATTTCAGGTCCTGTAAAAGATTGCAGTGCCAGCGAAACAGATGGGTTTCTCAGTCCAGGATGCATAAAAGTGGTATAGCCCTTTCTGCAAAATGGTAAGAAATCTGAAGACTAAGAACTTTTTTATGTCTTGCATTTCATTCCCTACTACCAACCTGATTTCCTATGATAAGGGTATTTCCACACTTTCCAGGGCTTCAGGATTTCACTACAACCCCAGTAGGGTGGCTGATGGGTGCTATACCTTATCAGAAGGCTACCTGTGATCTTGTCAAGGACTGCTTATTGAGTATTCGCATCTAATCTGTATATCTACAGGTCATTCACCGATCTGCAAACTGGAGACCCCAACAGATAGGAGTCATTATCACCACACCGTATGTGGCAGAGTAGGTTTCAATGTAGGCCTACAGAGTTGCAAAGCAAGCTGTTTAACCATGCAGTCATTCGGAGACGTCTCAATCATACCAAATATAATAGTATCAGAGAAACTCTATTTTGTGTCTACCAAGGAATTGTGTTAATCAGATTAATTCTAAGTAAAGAGATTGATGAAAATAGAAACATCTCTGAGCTGAAGTTTGTATCAAGAACATACATACATACACAGGATATGTCCATACACATAACACAAACATACACAGACAAAACAAAAACGCATACATGGACGCAGCACATACACAAACGCAAATACACAGACAGGTATAACTCCACACAGAAAGAAAACCAGTCACACATACATGAACATATACACATATAATACCAACATGCACAGGCACTTACACACACGTAGTACTAACACTATATAAACACAGTATCAACAAAATATATACATTCACACATGCGCCAACATATATAAACACATATATACAGAAACCAGAGGAGAAAGAGAGGAAGATAAAGAAAAGTTGGAACGCTATGTTAGTAGAATAATAGCAAGCATTATGTTGCAAGATGTTGGTTACTATTTGTTCATTATCTCCTCTAATTACCTCCCTTTTCTTTGAAGAGCCAATTCATTTAATTAGTCGTTTACAATATAAAAACGACAAGGAGAATGGCAGACTGTACGTTGGAGGGTAAGATAGTAGACCACTGAGAAAATCACAATATCAGCTGTTTAAAGTCAAAAACATACACACATTTTCTTCTCATATACACATACATATGCATATGAATATATGCACACACACACACACGCACATGCATATACACACACACACATACAACAGATATGAACATATTCTGACAAGCATGCAGGCACAGATACACAGACAGACACAGACATACATGCAAATTATACACCTCCTCCCGCAACTTAATTATTATCTCTATTTAAATTGATTGTTTCATCCTTTCTTAATATCTCTTTTCTACTTTCTAAGTTATTTACCGTATAATTTTATGGTTTGTTTGTTTTTGCTTTTTTTTTTTACAGAAAGTCAAATAAAATATTTGAAACATTCTTCAGTGTTGATAACATCATTACCACCACTACCACCACAAGGCTTTGGTCAGCCCGAGGCTTTAGCAGGAGACCCTTGCCCAAGGTGCCATACAGTGGGACTGAACCTGGAACCATATGATTGGTAAGCAAGCTACTTACTACACAGCCATTCCTGTGCCTGTTTAGAATCAAAGACATGAAATATAAAAAGAAAATCTAATGAAGCACAATTTCTTTTAGAGGAAACTAAAGTCCTATTGGAAATTGGTAAGGCACTACACAAAATGATACATAACAATAAAACTACATAAAACAAGCACACCATCTGTAAAATAAAATGAAATTAAATAAGTAGAAACATTCTTAAATGTAAACAAAATAGTGCTGTTGTATAGTGAAGTGGCAAGCATTTGTAACTTTTAATGAATGTAAACATCTGTAAAAGCTTGTTAATTATTTCAGCTAAGCCTGAGGTAGAACTTGCTTGTAAAGCGACTCTTAATAACCGCAACAGAATAAAATTAGGAAGGGCACAAATTTGCACATTTGGAACAGTAGTCAGGACGTCAGTAATTGATTCAAAGAATGGCATCAATGATCCTTTCTAATATAGGTAAAAGTTGAGGTGCAATGGCCTAGTGGTTAGGGCAGCAGACTCGTGGTCAGAGGATTGCGGTTTCGATTCCCAGACTGGGTGTTGTTTGTGTTTATTGAGCGAAAACACATTAAGCTCCACGAGGTTCCAGCAGTGGGTGGTGGCTACTCCTGTTGTACTCTTTTGCCCCAACTATCTCTCACTCTTTCATCCTGTTTTTTGAGTAATGCTGCGATAGACTGGAGTCCCGTCCAGCTGGTGGGGAACACATACGCCATATAAACCGGGAAACTGGGCCCCGTGAGCCTGGCTAGGCTTTAAAAGGGCGCATAGATAAAAAATATAGGCAATAGGCCTGAAATTTGTGAGGAAGTGGGTGGTTGATGAAAGGATGAAAAGCGAAGTCCACCCTCAGTGGAATTTGAACTCAGAACATAAAACCAGAAGAAACGCTGCTAAGCATCTTGTCCAGTGTGCAGCTGATTCTGCCAGAGCACTGGCTTAAGGAGAGCATCAATAATAAGCATCATTATTGATTTACTCACTTTCAGAATTGTTAATTGTTACATCCCTTTTCCTCTCAAACCCTGTGCAGCCCTTTAGATTTTTGCAAAGAACAGTAATGGAATACTTAGTAACAGTAGATATTATAATGCATACAAGAAAAACCCTACTATTTCATAAGGTTTCATAAGAGCATCGTGAGGATGAAAAAATACCCTGATCCAATAAATGTTCCTTTTTTTTTTTCTTTAATGCAAACATAGAATTATATGCTAGTACAGATATATGTAATTAAATGGAATGCTACATTTTAGATGTGCTTACTAAGAAATCTACCATGATAGGTTTTGAGGGGTTTTATCTAAAAGTACAACTAATCATATATTGGATGAATTGATGAATGTCCTCAACGTTAGTACTTCCAGCCTTAAAACAACTATAACAACTAACTTACCTACTATTTATTTTCTTGGTGTTGCATCATATTTAAGAGCTTCCACAAATCTTTCAATAACTGATATATATATATATATATGTATGTATGTATGTATGTGTGTGTGTGTGTATATATATATATATATATATATATGCACACAGACATATATATTTATATACATACATATACACACACGCACATATATGTGATAGGCATATTATATATACCCTCCTCCTCCACACACACACACACACATATATATATATATATTTATATACACATATGCATACATTTATTTATATATCGATATGTTGTGTGAGAAAGAGAGAGGAAAAAGCAAGAGAGAGACAGAGATACTTATACATGCAACAGACATAGACAGACATATGTATGCAAATATGTCTGTAAATATGTGTGTATGCAAATATGTACATTTGTAGATATATATATATATATATATATATATATATATATATATATATATATATATATATATATATATATATATATATATATATGCATGTATGTGTGTAGAGATGGAAAGTGAAAGTAGAAGAGTTGTTGACAGTCCTTCCTTTGTGTTGTAGCCATTATTTTCAGGATAACACTTTTTCCTCTATATCTCCTTTCCTTTATTTATTTATTTTATTTGTATTTCTTTTCTTTTTTTGTTTTTTTTTCTTCTTTTTGCCAACTTCATTCCTGCTTTTACAGTCTCAATTCCTGAAGCAGTGCTAAACAGTAGTCTATTCACTCCTATAATCTAAACTATTTCTTACTTCTCTTTCACACGCCATCCTCTTCCTAACACACTGTGTCTCATGGATTAAATTGAATTGTATAAGCCGGATTCTAAATAATAGTTGAGGAGAATGGAACGGCTAGAAAACATCAATATACAATGACAGCCAACAAAGCATGAGAATCGAAGACACACTTTCATAAAATCTCATGCAATTCTAATAGGAAGTTTAGGAACACTGAAAATTTTCAAAGCTGCCATTAAACAGTTACTTTACCAGTGAAATAAACTTATAAATTTGTCTACACTAATAAGTTCTGTTACATACTTTATACTGTGACAGCTGATTGACATTACTAAACTGCTATTTTGAGCAAGCAATTTTTTTTTATTTTTCTTCTTATTTCTTTGGGTTCACTTAATTGAGTTCATTGAATTTCCTTTCTATTAATTGAATGAAACATTTCCATGAAATTTTTAGCATCAGCTGTGTGGTGACATGGGAGTTGAGTGTAGAATGATCTGTCTGCACTGGTGCACAAACGAAGTGGACTGAGTTGGATATCAGATGTCTTATGTGTTAGTTAATGTACAAGTGAGATTGAGTCCAAGTGAATTTAGAAAGTGGTTTGGTATCAAATCAATTGGCTTTTGTGAAAGAAGAATACATATATCGCTGTGTAGCACAACTGACATTTAATGTGAATGGATAACTGGTATTGGATGAAAAAGTGAAATGCTGGATTGTAGATGATACCAGTGATAACAAAAGACCATTGAGGAAACTAGATAGGATTGGCATGGTCAAATTCAATAATGTGGGACATCACAATTACTTTGAAGCCACCAGATTATACTTTGAGTTCAAACATCCAATGAAGATATAATTTATGAATGCATGTAATAACAAAAGATTATGTAGAGCATGGTCAAAGGGAACAGACATGTGGTGTTACTGATCAATCCAACAGATATACCAGATCAGGACAGGAAAATCTTGCTACTGGTACCATGTAACCCAGTACTACTTGTCTCAAATGGTCAGGTGGTCAACAACTAAACTGGCTCTCCCACACCTGGCTTGCCAGGTGTGGTGGGTGTTGTGGACACTATGCAGGACTTCAAACAAGACCTGTCAAAGGACGAATGAGCTCACTGTGAGCCAATGACCATCCACATAAGTGGTGTCATGTGAAAACATCCTATACACAGGCTGGCAAATCATAAAGCTGGTCCAAGACCATAGCCATGAAAACTCCAGTGAAGCACCTACTGTGTTCTTGAGTTGGAATTGATGTAGTTGCTATTTTCAACAGGTCATGCTTAGTCACAGATCAGTTGTAGTCTACTAGATCATTGATTAAAGGTATCCTGAGACACCTTTATCACTGTGACATACAGTCATCATCATCATTACCGTCATCATCATCGTTTAACATCCATTTTCCATACTGGCATGGGTTGGACGGTATGACTGAGTTCTGGAAAACCAGCAGCTGCACCAGGCTCCAATCTGATCTGGCAATGTTTCTACAGATGGATGCCCTTCCTAATGCCAACTACTCCAAGAGTGTAGTGGGTGCTTTTTACATGCCACTGGCATGGGAGCCAGTCAGGCGGCCCTGGCATCGACCATGTTTGGATAGTGCTTTTTACAGGCCACCAGCACGGGAGCCAGTCAGGGGACACTGGCATCGATCATGTTCGGATGGTGCTTTCAGAATTACATCTTTCAACCGCTTCTCTTCTACATTTTAAAGAATGGCAGAATCTAACTGAAGAGAAATGTGGCTGCTATTTCTAGCAGTTCAAGTAACTATATAGAAGCTTCCTTCTTGTCTTGTTTAGTGTCCTCATGAATCTATATAAAAATAGTTGAATAGGCCTGTCTATGTGTAGTATGCCTTTCAATTTTAATTCTTTGAATTCTTCTTATAAAGAGTAGACCGATTTCTGACGAATAAACAAAGCTCCTTTAGAATTTTGATACCAACAACAGTAAAGAATTTCATGATGAAATTTGAAAAAAAAATCCTTTTACTGTACCACTTATAGACTGAATTCAGAGAAATACACTTGAATTTGGAGAAAGCACATCAGATCTATTTCTTTGCTTGGAAATCCAGCTTTTCAAGATCATTGCTTTAGAACATAGTTACATAACCATGTAATTCAATAAAACATTAAATGGTCCATTGGATCTTGTTTTCAGCTCATTCAGGCAGGCAGGCAGGCAAACAGACTACTCTTCTCAAATGTATATAATGTACAAAAACAAAAATGACAACTCAGGGAACATGATAACAGTCAAAAGTGTGAGTAATTATTTATGCTGTTGTTGTTGTTGTTGTTCTCATTTGGGCTCACTTCAAATCTGAATGAGAAAATGTGTAATTACGTGATTAAAGGCATCAGGTCTGTGTATTCCATTTTCAAGATGATTAGCTGTAATTTAATGAAAATTTGGTTGCTATTTCTAGTAGGTTGAATAACCACACAGACTCCCTAGTACATGTCGGGGCAGACTATAGACAGCGTTTGTACAAAAAGCTCAAGCACTCATCTAGTTAGCTTGCAAGAAAGAGAGAGAGAGAAAAAAAGAGGGGGGAGGGTGGAAAGAGAAGAGAGAGAGAAAGAGATACAGACAGATAGAAAACTAAAAGGCAAATCTGTGTGAGGATTATTCTTTTACTTGTTTCAGTCATTTGACTGTGGTCATGCTGGAGCACCACCCCAGGACTTATTCTTTGTAAGCCTAGCACTTATTCTGTTGGTCTCTTTTGCTGAACCGCTAATGTTACAGGGACATAAACACACCAGCATCGGTTATCAAGTGATGTTGGGGAGACACACACACACACACACACACAAATATATATATATATATATATATATATATATATACATATATACGACGGGCTTCTTTCAGTTTCTGTCTGCCAAATCCACTCACAAGGCTTTGGTCAGCCCGAGGCTATAGTAGAAGACACTTGCTCAAGGTGCCACGCAGTTGGACTGAACCCGGAACCATGTGGCTGGTAAGCAAGCTACTTACCACACAGCCACCACTTCTGCACCTATATATATATATATATATATATATATATATGTGTGTGTGTGTGTGTGTGTGTGTGTGTGTGTGTGTGTGTGTGTGTGTGTGTGATGGGCCTATATATATATATATATATATATATATATATATATATATATATATATATATGATGGTCTTCTTTCAGTTTTCTTCTACCAAATCCACTCACAAGGCTTTGTTTGGCCTGAAGCTATAGAAGAAGACACTTGCCCAAAGTGCCACGCAGTGGGACTGAACCCGGAACTATGTGGTTGGTAAGCAAGCTACTTACAGCACAGTCAAAGCTATCAACAAAGCTGCTGGCATTTGACCAGTCTAAGATGTATATTGTTCTACTATTTGCTTTTCTTACAATCAGAAATGTCTTCCTTCCATAGTAAGACATTTCGGTGATGATTCAATCCAATATAACTAATTTGTATCACTTAATTAATATACTTTTTAGTTTCTCCTCACATAAATAATTTGTGTCTGCAAAACAGAATTGAAAAAAAAAAAAAGAATAATGATAATTACAAAATAGATGAAATAAAATAAGAAACGAAAGCATAAAAACTTTAAAAAGCACCCCCCCAAATAAAACCAGATAAATCTATGATAACTCAATATAAAGTGAGTAGAACAATAATAATCTCAAGTAGAATGGTGTAATTGGTTATTGCCATGAAAAATGGTGGAAGAGGGATAGAAAGGCAGATATGGTGTTAGTTAATGGAAGGCTGTAATTAAATAGCAATTCCAATTAATATACCATTCTTAGTAATTAATAGTGTATGAAAAGTAATAACAAAAGAAGAAAATTAAAGAATAAATACAACTACCTGATATTCCAGGGGACAATTTAAAAATAATTAATTAGTGAAACGGAACCTCATAAAACTGCAAAAAATTTGTTGCAATTAATATTTATTGCAGTTATTTTGGCAGAATTGGCAAAGCGCCAGATTAAAATGCATTTTGGTATTTAGTTCCACCCTTTTTATGTCCTGCAGGTATGTTAGTACCTTTTGTTACAGATCTTGGAGGTGTGGTTCTCAACCAGTTTTTACCTATGGATCCTTTTGATTCTGCTTAGCTCAGATGTACCCCTATACCCATTTGATGTTTAACCCTTTCATTACCAACCCCGCTGTAACTGGCTCTGTAGTACAAATGTCTTGTTTTCATAAGTATTGAATTAAAATCTTCCACCAAACCTAAGTCTAACACTAGCTGAATAATAACTGAATTATAACTAAGTTATTTTACTAAATTCTTTGTTATAATTAAAATCAATTGAAAGAAACACAAAAGCTACAAGATAATAACTGGAAGTTTAAAGGGAGCTATGAAATATATAATTTCTTTTGAAATTTTATTTTATTTGAAACATTTTATTCATTAAATGGTGTAAAAGTTTATCGTGGTAGTATTAAATGTGCAGTTTTAAGAGACACCATTACTGGAGGCTATAGCCCTTGTCATATTCTGTCTAACAATACATAATATACTGATTCCATCCTTATTTTTATATTTTATATCAGATTAAAGTTTTAGTGGTTAATCATGAACTTAAAGTCCCAGTGACCAAAGTATCATAGCTGAGTCTCTTAGCTGTGGATTCTATAAAAATTTAAGAGCAATATAGACACAAGTATGCATGAGCTGTTTAAAAAATTCACTTTGAGTCCATGTGATTCTTGGTTCAGTTCCACTGCATAGCACTGTGGGCAAGTGTCTTCTACTTTGACCTCATGATAATCAATGCCTTGAGTGAAATTTGGTAGACAGATATACTATGGAAGTCCATTGTGTGTGCAAGTATACATACATACATACATACATACATACATACATACATATATACATATATACATACATACATAATTATCTGTAATTATTGGGGCACTGGGATATGTAACACACTGCCTAAAGGCCAATCTTGAAGAAGTAGGCATCTCAAAACCAGAAACGAGAAAACCAATTCGAAGACTACAGAGGCAATGAATCACTGGAACTGTAAAAATCTGCAAAACTTTCCAGAAGTTTATCATTTAAATAAATATGAGAATGTCTAGACATGCAACAATATGCATGAGAATACATACATAATGCAAAACATAAATCTACATACATATACATACAAAAATATCTTGATGTTTTTGAAATTCCAATCAAAGAGCCTTGGATCTAGGCTAGAAACCGGTCCTTTCCCTATTGGCAAGAA
>NC_142945.1:44184358-44201858 GCF_046866305.1 Octopus bimaculoides | reverse complement strand
TGCCAAAGACTTCCTTTTCTTCTTTGCTCATGTCATGTCTTTGGCAACCAAACCATCATCATCATAACCTTCATCATCATCATCATCATCATCATCATCATCATCGTCATTATCATAAGAATAATCATCATCAACATTATCGTTCTCAGGATTATTATTGTCTAGCATCTATGTTGCACCACCGCCACCACCACCACTGCTGCCACCGCCGCCGCTGCCGCCCCCGCCCCCGCCACCACTACCAACACGGCCACTAATAATAATGCCTCTCCTATCAACAATAGTGCATTTATTAATTTAACCATCATCAACATCATCCTCCATCCATATAAGTCAGTAATACTTCAATCTTTGGTCATACATTCTATTGTAAATATCATCGAAGGGTGATGCTAGGTGGTGGTTACTTAAATTGCTAGAAACAGCAGCAAAATTGCTGGTCCATTGCGCCTCCACATACATTAACATATTTCTAAAATAAAATGAGCTGATCATGAGTGGAATATTTTTGAGCTTAGATTAAATTGATTCATATTGACCTTGGGCTAAATGACACTAATAACTTCACCACCATTGACAACAACAACCATCGTATTATTTTTACATAGTGTTATGGTAAACACATGTGGCTTAATGGTTAGGACATTCAGCTCACGGTTATCAGATCAGGAGTTCGATTTCTGGTGGTGTCATGTATCCTTGAACAAGACACATTATTTCACATTGCTCTAGTGCACTGAGCTGGCAAAAACGAGATATATCTGTAATTCAAAGGGCCATCCTTGTCACATCCTGCTTCATGTTGAATCTCCCTGGGAACCATGTTAAGGGTAGGCATGCCTGTGGAGTACTCAGCCATATGCATGTTGGTTTCATGAGCAGTCTGTTCCATTGATTGGATTAACTGGAACTCTTGTCATCGTAACCAACAGAGTGCCAGTTATATAGAGGCAAATGGAAGGAATATTTTTTTTCATTTCTTTAGCCCCAGGTCAATAACAACCAACCTGATCTATTATCATAAACTTTCCAGCTATGGCCATGTCATTTTTATTGGTATAGTCATAGCTGGTCCAGGGCTAGCCCAGCCGTTGCTGCTGTACCATATAAGGTGAATTTCAGTGTCCTTACAAGTATAATTCTTAAATTTTCTTACAAAATTTACCAGCTTCAAATATAGGAATAGAGTGTTTATTTACAAGATACAAGCTATAGAGAATATAAATAGCTAAGCCTTCTCCAAATGACACCTTACTATCTTAAAAATAAAAGAAGGACACCAGGATTTGAACTCAAAATACAAAATCAGCCAATTAGATATTCTTTTCTACTCTAGGCCCAAGGCTCGAAATTTTGGGGGAGGTGGGGACCAGTCGATTAGATTGACCCCAGTACGCAACTGGTACTTAATTTATCGACCCTGAAAGAATGAAAGGCAAAGTTGACCCTGGTGGAATTTGAACTCAGAACCTGAAGGCAGATGAAATACTGCGAAGCATTTCACCCGGCGTGCTAGTGTTTCTGCCAGCTCGCCACCTTAACGACAATTAAATATTGGATTCAAATTATGGCACACTGTCAACAACTTTGAGGGAGGGGTTAAGTCAATTATATCGACCCCTGTACTCAACTGGTATTTATTTTATTGATCATGAAAGGATGAAAGTCAAATTTGATCTTGGCAGAATTTGATCTCAGACCATTAAGACGGATGAAATACCACTAAGCATTTTGCCTGGCATGCTAACGTTTCTTATTTCTTCATTGCCCACAAGGGACTAAACAGAGAGGGGACAAACAAGGACAGACAAATGGATTAAGTCGATCATATCGACCCCAGTGCATAACTGGTACTTATTTAATCAACTCCGAAAGGATGAAAGGCAAAGTCGACCTCAGCGGAATTTGAACTCAGAACATAGCGGCAGACGAAATACCGCAAAGCATTTCGCCCGGCGTGCTAACGATTCTGCCAGCTCGTTGCCTTAAGGCAAATAAATATTGACTTCAAATTTTGGCACAAAGCCATTGTGTTCAGAGGCGGTGGTGGTGGGGGGGGGGGGGGGGGTAAGTTGATTATATCAACCTCAGTACTTATGTTACTGACGCCAAAAGGATGAATGGCAAAGTCGACCATGTAAGGATTTGAACTCAGAATGGAAAGTCAAAAGAAATGCCACTAAACATTTTGTCCAGCATGGTAATAATTCTAGAGGCAATTAAATACTGCACGACTTAATCGTCCAGTGCTCTGCAGCTTTTGATTTCTCATGTTGTCTCAATATTTACATTTATAGGATGGCATAAGAGTTGATATTTCAATATTCTGGGGATGTCAACTTAACAAAAGATTGAAAGAATTCTAAGAATAATTTCTGGAATTGATCAAGAAATTTTTATCCGAAGGAGAATAGGGATTTACTGCCAGTGGCATCTTCACTAGAACAGTAAACATCAAATCTCAAGTAGTAGCCCAAGGAATTGCCAAGATCTTCTTCTCTTCATGCTTTACATAAACGGACTGTCTGAAATCATTAGCACCAACTGTAGTTTAATCACTAGGATTTGAGAATCTTACAGGGATTCCATATTTAATAATGACAATAAAAGACGAAATATCAGAAGATAATTCCTTGTAAGTATTACATTTGGAATCTGTAAGTAATTGTATTGCCATGGTAACAGCAGGCCATTATGTAAGTATAGAATAATGATAGCATGTAAGATGGAAAATGGCTGAGGTTTCCATGGATTGTTGCCATTAGCACGTTTGACCAAATCTGAAAATATATATGTCATATCATCTCACTAAATTATATTTCTTTTACCTAAAGCTAAAGATATTTCATAAACATTTTAGTTATTATTACTCAAACGCATTTACTTCTTATTTTTATTCGTTATTATTCTTACTGGTACACACCAGCTCATTGTTTTATGAGCAGAATGAATAATATTTTGATTCGTTGAAATAAAATTATATATGTTCTTCAAAATCCAAGAGAAGAAAACTTCCACAGAATAGAAATAAAATATGTTACAATTTTTTTTTTATCTGTGTATGTGTATATATATGTGTGTGTGTGTGTGTGTGTGTGTGTGTGTGTGTGTGTGTGTGTGTGTATAAAATTAAGATTCAGTTGGATTAGGTACTTAAGTTGAGGCACCAAGTCAGTCCAGTATTATCTGCACAACTTGAAGAAAGGTGAATAGATTCAAAATAAGTAACAGAATGACGAGTATTAGTGCAATATGAGCGTTTCAACCGTTCCATTTGATTGAACAATGCAAGCAGTATATCAATTTAAATACAGTGCCATCTTCATTTGCAAGAAATATCGAAATATGAATTTGATGTAATGCTTGCATTGTTCAATTAAATGGAGCCACTTGAAATGGCTGTATTGCATTAATACTTGCCATCCTGTTACTTATTTTGATTATATATATATTGTATATATATATTGTATGTGTGTGTGTGTGTATATATATATATATATATATATATATATATATATATATATATATATATATATATATATTGTGCTTATATCATCATCATCAGTTAACGTCCACTTTCTATGCTAGCATGGGTTGGACGATTTGACTGGAGACTGGCGAACCGGATGGCTACACCCGACTCCAATCTGATCTGGCAGAGTTTCTACAGCTGGATGCCCTTCCTAATGCCAACCACTCCAAGAGTGTAGTGGGTGCTTTTTACGTGCCACCTACACAGGAGTCAGTCCAATGTTTTGTTCACATGCCACCGACACAAGTGCCACTAAGGCGAAGCTGCAAATGATCGTGCTCAAATGGTGATTTTTACGTGCCACCGGCATGGGAGTGAGACCACTGCTCTGGCAGTGATTCCGCTTTGGTATTGCTGTTAGCGCTCCACTGACATGGGTGCCAGTCATCAAATTTGGTTCAGTTTCGATATATATATATATATATATATATATATATATATATATGCACACACATATATACATATAACATTATATATATATACTTTCAACCTTAGTTGTTGTACCAAGGAAGTAGGCCCTCTCACTCCCTTTCATACATATATATATGTGCGTGTGAATTATATCAGTGATCCTCTGTGCCACCAGAATAATAGTGCCACAGCATCGACAGTGTCTTAAGATTGCATGGTTATAAGACACAAGTGTTAATACCAATAGAGGTGCAGGCATGGCTGTGTGGTTAAGAAGTTTGCTTTCCAACCATATGGTCCTGGGTTCAGTCCCACTATGTAGCACTTTGGGTAAGTGTTGTCTACTATACCACTAGGAATACCAAAGCTTTGTGAGTGAATTCGGTTGATGGAGACTAAAAGAAGCCCATTCTAAGTACATGTATATGGAGCTTTGTGGGTGCCTTTGATAACTGATGTTGGTTTGTTTATGCCTCTGCAACTTAGCAGTTTGACAAAAGGGACTTTTTGAATAAGTACCAAACTCAAAAAAAATAACTGCTAGACTAAACCCTTTAAGTTGATACCTCCAGCATGGCCACAGTCCATTAACAGAAACAAGTAAAAGTATGAAATAAACCCCTTTCCCTAAAAAATTACTACCCTTATACATAACCTCATCATCATCATCATCATTTAACATTTGTTTTCCATGCTGGCATGGGTTAGGCAGGTAACAGGAGGCGGCAAGGCTGGAAGCCATGCCAGGTTCTATTGGCTGTTTTGGCATGGTTTCTACTGCTGGATGCTCTTCCTAACAGCATCCACACTACAAAGTGCATTGAGTGCTTTTTACACGACGCCATCATCAGTGCTTTTTACGTGGCACCAGCTTCCACACAAATGCTTTTTACATGGCCCCTTGGTTTCAGAATCTCTATTCTATTGTGGTGGGCAGTTCTTATTGAGCTTATGTCAGAAATAATTATCACTATTAGTTTATTAGTGATGGAGTAGAAATTGGTAAGCATCAGGCTAAAATCCCCACCCTAGTATCACATTCTGATTTCAAATCCCACAGACGTCACCTTTACCTTTCATCCTTTCATGGTTGATAACATAAAGTATCGATGAAGCACTGGTGACAATTTAATCAACCAACCTCTCTTGCCAAATTTGCTGTTTAGTGCCTTGTTAGAAATTATATAATTATTATGGTTAGTATATGAAAGGACAGTACACTGGTGATCCCTTAAGTACTATTGTGAAATGATGCATTTAGTTTCTCAGTTCATATACCATTGAGGTCAACTTTGCTTTTCTTTGTACTGCAATCAATAAATTAAGTAACAGTCAAACACGGCAGTTATTCAAGTCTATAATGATTCTCTGGCACGAAATTTAGTTGCACGGTTTGCTAGAGATAGTGACCAAATTTGCCTCAAACGACATCATACAGTTTTATGTAAAGAGTCGATACAGAAAAGGAGTGAGGTGGTTACTGCTGGAGAGAATCTGTTCATCGGTATGAAGGGACCTAACTACTACTATTACTGCTGCTGCTGCTAATGCTGCTGCTACTGTTGTTGTTGCTGCTGCCACTACTACTACTACTACTACTACTACTACTACTGATGCTGCTACTGCTACTGCTACCACTACTAAGAAATGGACATTGTATTTATCCTTAAAAGTTGATTATGTTATTGCATAGTGTAGAGTTTGAAATACCCAGTAAAACCTAGGAAGCCTTAATTTTTTTGTGTGTGTGTGTGTATATATATATATATGTGTGTGCGTGTGTGTGTGTGTGTGTGTGTGTGTGTGTGTGTGTGTGTTCTGCAGTAGTGGCTGTGTGGTACGATGCTTGCTTCTCAACCACATGGTTTTGAGTTCAGTCCCACTGCCTGACATCTTGGGCAAATAGCTTCTACTATAGCCTCAGGCTAACCAAAGTCTTGTAAATGCATTTGGTAGAGAGTAATCTATATAGATAGATAGATAGATAGATAGATAGTATATGTAATAGAGGTTATCTAGTATATAGTGTTATAAGTTCATGTTTGGTTTTAGGCCCTCCCTGATCTAGTTAATCTATGTTGAATAATATTTAAACTGTAGCTCCCTCTCTATTTCTCAAAAAACAGCACATCAAACACTAAGTCATCAATGAATCCTTCCTCTGTTTAATATAGTAAAGTGTGGTTTGAAGAGGATTTAGCTGCTTCTACTTGCTGGTCAAGTGACCATATAGAAACTTTTTATTAAAGTGCTTTTGTGACTACACTATGTACTGCAACAGGAAAAAAAAAAGTGGTTGTAAAAAACAGCTCCAATATTATTTAATGAAATAAAATCAAAAGTATTAAATACAGTTTGCGTTTGTCTAGGATGACTTCAGATTTAAGTGAAACTAAAAATAAACTAAGAAGCAAAAGCTATTTGGATTTTAAAAAAAAATTTGAGTGTTAATCATCTAAAATTTAAATTAAATTTCTTTTTCTAAATGACCAATAAAGTGTAGGAAGTGAAAATGTAAAACTTCAAATATCACAGAGAGAAAAAAAAAAAAAGAAGCAATATCAGAATGGACTTTTCTCAAGGATTTCTCACGTAAATCTAATAATCTGCTTTAATTTACATGACACATCCAATGGGTTGAAGGAATGGAGAACACAACGAAGAATTAGATGCATCCTTAATTGACTACAAGTGTGAACCCAGGTGGTATTTAAGTACGATAATGGACAACAAGATTTAGGTGTAGAAGCAATCAAAAACCGTGATAGACGATACCTAGTGTCAACATAAACTGCACGGTTCTGGTAATATAGTGTATCAGATGTTCTTAAGTGGGATTAAACGAAAGGATTGTATGACAAGATAAACTGGTTGGACAGGGATCTCTATATGTGAGAGATGAATGTAATCCCTGTTATGGAAATATAATCTTAATAAGTTAATTAATTACTGAATAACAATGATGATCAGGTGTTCAGATCGAATCTATAGATAAGTCATCTTTGTTATGGCATCCTACATACTTGACTAAAATATTCACCTGACGCCAGTCGTAGAAGAAATCTAGAGGGGACGGAGAAGTGAATACCAGAATCAGGAAACAACTGGGTTAATCAATGTCAAGGCAAGGATTGAAAAACAAGGTGGACGACGAGGTGGATCAGGTTATTTGGAACCATGGACCAAATTCTAAATACTGGAATAATCTATCACTGACCCCATTCAGCAGTGTAGGTTAACCTTTACATTCAGATTACTCTGTCAAACATAAGGCTTATTTATTGAAACTGGTTTGAATTAATCATACATTATCTCGCTGCTTTGAGATTTCAATGATGTGAGTGTCAAGTTTTAGGATGACATTGTAGAGTCAGTATGAGAAGCCGAATCTGGTCAGTTTGAATGTGGAACATACTCTTTACTCTTTTACTTGTTTCACTCATTTGACTGCGACCATGCTGGAGCACCACCTTTAGTCGAGCAATTCAACCTTGGGACTTATTCTTTGTAAGCCTAGTACTTATTCTATCGGTCTCTTTTGCCGAACCGCTAAGTGACGGGGACATAAACACACCAGCATCAGTTGTCAAGCAATGCTAGGGGGACAAACACAGACACACAAACACACACACATATACATATATATATATATATATACATATATACGATGGGCTTCTTTCAGTTTCTGTCTACCAAATCCACTCACAAGGCTTTGGTCGGCCCGAGGCTATAGTAGAAGACACTTGCCCAAGATGCCACACAGTGGGACTGAACCCAGAACCATGTGGTTGGTAAGCAAGCTACTTACCACACAGCCACTCCTGCACCTATGTAGAATAGTTTGGCCTGATATGGCCGGTTTAGATACCAATGGGCTTATGTTGAGAAGTATCTAACTATATGGCTGTGTGGTTAAGAACTAAGAAAGTTGCTTTGCAACTTCATGATTTTTGGTTCAATCCCAGTAAGGAATATTTCACTTTGCTTGAATGGAAATTTACTGAATCTGTTTCAATATAATATATGCAATTAGTACACTCTGTATGCTATTATACAGCAGAAAATACTATCAGTAGAAGACCTGTCCAGCTTTTAAAATTGGTTCAAAAGCAAAGAATTTATAAGCAAAATAAGCTGGACAGGTTGAAAATATCTTTGAAATGGAGCCGCTATTGAAAGCTTGACATGTAACAATGGGTAGAGATGTCAGAGCTATTACAGGTGTAAATGGCATACATATCCATTATTTATGGCACTCAAGAATTTTCCATTTTTAAAGGGTGTTTTGCAAAATCTAAGGCAGCTATTCAATGTAAATTCTTAGTATGAAAAATTAAGATATTTTCCTGGTTACATAAAAACTGAGCATAATGATAAATTTTTAAAAACTACTCCAGTATAGGCTACGACTATATTCAAAGCTGACTACAATATTAAGGAATGCACAATTCTATGAATTAGTGAAAAGAGTAAATCTGCTTTTGTTTGATCATAAAACACTTGAATTTTCACAAGTTTACATGCATATACAAGGCACAATTTTTCATACATAGATTTAATATGTCTTCTTTTATATTACCACTAGCACAGCCATTAATGTCACAACCAACATCACCAATATCCTTAACAACAGGTTGTCTGGCTTGTTAGAAATAGCAGCTAAATAAGATAATATACATATAAAATAAGATGGGACTCTTTTAATTCTTTTATTCTTTTACTTGTTTCAATCATTTAGCTGCAATCATGCTGGAGCACCACCTTTGAAGATTTTAGGCTAGGTTATACTTTTGTAAAATAAATTACCACTAAAATAATGTTTTAATTCCTCCACTTACCTGCATAATTTAATGTTATTACCAGTAATTATAAGCAATTTATTGCTTCCACATTCGATATAAACATATTAAAGGTGATTGTTCACCAATAGATGGCAGCACGTGCTTTGTAAACATACATACTGTTTTGAGCGAGATTTGAGCCTACATTGAGTGCATTGGACACGGGGAATTTTAAAAATCATTTTTGGGTTAAAAAGTTGCATGTTATAGGCCATCAAATATGGTACTTGATAAGAGATGACCTGGCTTAAACAACAACATAATTACCACCTTAATACTATTGCCAAAGCTATAAACACCACCATCACCACAAACCCCATATAGCAACAATTATTATAACCAACAAAACAGCATGCACTACCCACAACCATCACCGGCAAGTCCTGCAACACAAACCACCAACAATAAGTATACAGTGCCTAATCCTAACCATTATCACTACACCTACACAGAACAGTGAAAACATACTAGGAGAACGGTAAGTAAACCGTAATTAAATACACAGGAGTTCTTGGTTTTATTTCATTTTTGTTATGAAATTATCCTTGTTATTAGACAGAATGGCTGAAGGAAGGAGTTGAAGGTTGAACACATTACTTCTTCCTTTCATCCATTCTGTCCAGTTCTTCTTCCTATTTGTTCTGTGATATTTCCTTCTTCCATTTGTTGTTTCTCATTTTGGTTCACTTCTCTTCAGGCCTAGAGAGATGACATCACTGTCAAAACATATTCAGAAATCAGAGATGGAGTTATTAAGCTGTAGCTTTTCTCTGCAGGATTTGCCCAAGGACAGGATATATATATGTGTATGTTGAACAAGGGCAGGTGGAGAAGAGGGTACTTTAGAATGGACAGGAATTGTAGCCTCTCCATCATCTCTGCTCACTATGATGTTCCAGACTATTAGCTCTGAAATATACTCCATCCAATCTTAAGGACATGCCACCACAGTTCATTAAACACATTACAAATAGGCAGCAGAACAAACAATGCAATTGATGTTATACTGAACTTGGATATGTCAATATAACTTGTATTTGCTTACATTAATACTCTCACACACAAATATACACACATAATGTACATACATACATATGTATTTATGTATGTATGTATATATATATACACACATGCATAAGCATATTATGTATGTCTATGTGTGTGTGTATGTGTGTGTGTGTATATATATATATATATATATATATATATATATGTATATATATATATACATTCATACTCGCACATATTTTATCCTTTACATGCTTCTGTCATTAGACAGTGGCCATGTTGTAGCATTTGCTTTAACAGTTTTAGAAGGTAAAATAGGCCCCGGTACTTATTTTTTAAAGCTTCTTTCAGTTTCCACCTACCAAATTTACTCACAAGGCTTCATTAAGATAATACATAAGTGTATATCTGAATATATTGAATATATATATATATATATATATGAATGTATGTATGTATATTAATATATATATACATATATGTATATAAATACATAAATATATACATATGTATATATTTTTCAATCTGATATTTACATTCTATTATTTATAGTTTTATATATTGTAACTTGCTATAGAAAGCTATAGCTTTATATGAGATGTTTGAAGATCCTCAGTGAATGCATGTAGGACTCTAAACTGACTCACCCAAACTAAATTACATTTATTTCTACAATGTCATCAAGCACTCCTGCCTCCCCCTCCTCCTCATTCCTAATTAGTCCACAAATGTCTGCCAGGCATGAAGCATTGGTCATATTCAGCTTGAAAAGCAGTTATTTATTGATTTCTGTTAAGTTGAGTTCCATTGGATATGTTAGATCATGTGATACAATTTGAGGTGTTAATTGGTGAAGGCGAGGCAGTAATAAGGAGGATCAAGTTTCATTAGTAGGAGAGAACCAATTCTAACATTCTCCATGGAATTACTTTCTAAGTTTTTGATATGAAATTAGACAAAGTCTAAAGGGAAAATAAAGATGATATCTGATTTCTTATTGATGATATGATGGGCTACTTCAGGATCAGTAGTTTTTGTAACAGAAAGTATTTCTGCAACTGGCTAGATTTGCCAAACCTGTGTCAACTGAAACTGTTTTTTATGAGCTCCATAAAGCTGGATTCCATGGGAGGGCTGCAATTGCTAAGCCTCTTCTGTTCCCCATCAAGGAGATAAAATGGTATCTTGACTATCATCAGAAGTTAGTCTAGATACCGTTTTATCTCCTTAATAGCTCAGTGGAACAATGTCATCTCTGATGAAACCTCATTTCTCAATTTTGGGGATTTCTCAATTTTTGAGACATCCCAAAGAAGCCTTCAACCATGACTCTTTGTCCCCTATGAAGCATGGCAGAGACTATGTGATGATTTGGGGAGCCATATCACAGAATTCCTTCAGCACTGTAGTTGTTATACTTGGTTGCATTGATATCAAGGATTATCTGAGTATTTTTGCTCCTCATGTCCATTCTATGATACAAATATCATCCCGTGATAGCAACACAGGAGAATAACACACTGATTCATACTGCTAATGACATAAAAAATTGGTACCAAGAGCACAAAAGCAAAGGGGACCATTTCCACTGTCTCCTATAATCACCAAATCTCAATATTTTCCAGCATTTATGGTGCATTTTGGCAAACAAGTGAGGAGCTGCTTCCTTCCATTATTGTTGCTGAAAGAATTAAAGCATTTTTTACTTGAAGAATGGTTCAAGGTTTCCCTAACAACCGTTCAGGACTTGTATGAGTCAATTTTGACATGTATTAAAGCTGTGATTGATGCCAAAGGTGGTCAAATTTTGTATTAAGTGATAAAGCTTCCACTTAATAAGATTTTCTCTATATTTTGTCCGACCCCTGGATGTGTGTGTGTTAGCGCATGTGTGCATGTGAATCTGCATGCGTGCATGCGAGCCTATACTTATGTGCATATATACGCAGGTAGGTAAACAAGCAAAAGAAAGTAGCGCTCAAGACATATGGCTGGAACTGTTAGTATTTAAGAACAAACTGACTCAGCCCCACTCAATGTTCTGTACACATATCTAGGCAACAATATCATATGACATACAAGACACTTGAATAAATCTTCCTCTTCTTTCTCTCTCTCTTTCTCCCTATATCTTTCTCTCTCCATATATATATATATATATATATATATATATATATATATAGTCACAGTGATGGTTTTTAAACTGCTTATAGGGATATTTTTATCCGAGATACACTGGTTCAATATATTATATTTTGAAGAGATATTTCTTCAATGAATATATTATACAGAAATGTCATAAAATATCAAATATTATTATCAAGTTAGAAAACAGAGAGATCTAATGGATACAAATTAATTACTTAATTAATTAATTTGTATCCATTAGATCTCTCTGTTTTCTAATTTGATAATTATATATATACATATGTATACATGTATGTATGTATATAGTTGTGTAATATAGATAACACCTTTTCTTTGAAACGTTTTATATTTTGAACATGACCATGCTTGAGTTTGATCCTTTTTATTAATGACTCCTTTTATTTCTTTATGGCTTAGTTGAAAATAATAAAGATCCAAGGTCCATTAGCATTTCTAAACCATATCAGTTTTTATCTTCATGATGAAGTAGTTAGTTGTTAGTCGTATTACTTTTGATTTAATTGCTGCTTTTTTTTTTTCATAGAAGGAAGCTAGCATCAAGGAAATTTGTCATTACAGATGATATAATCATCGTTAGATTTAAAACTCATCAAACAATCAGTAAGTGTTGTTTGTTTTTACAAGGGTCTTATATCTTTTTTATTTTTTCAAATCTTTGTGTAGTATTTGCCATTAATCTTCCTTTGTGTGTGTGTGTGTGTGTGTGTGTGTGTGTGGAATCTTATATAAGAGACTTCAGTTATCAACTAATGCTTTTCCATTTAGTTGCACTTCATGTTCTGCATTGAAATATGTTGCAGTGGTTCCTTGTGAATGCATGGTCAGCTGATGGGAAAATGTTGAATGTGTGTGTGTCCATCATAACATTTGGCATCATGAATTGTGCAAGTTTCATGTTTCTAGTGAGATTTTTGTAATACATTGATTATCTGAAGTACATTCTGTGATTTATAGGTTTGTGGATTTATGTTGATAAGGAGGCATTGCGGTACATTATACAACAGAACGCGAAACCTAAATTGATAAAAAATAAAACATCAGTCAAGAATACCAACATCTTGTATGGAATTCCATCAAAAAAGGGAAGATTAGCAATGAAAGTACAACCAAACATTAACATGTTGATACAACAGCACCCTACTAATATATCTTGTTACTTGTGTCTATATATGTGTATATATATTACATATATGAATGTAATATAATGTAAACTACATATCAAATTGAGAGAAACCTTTAAAGGTTAATACTAACACACATATACATATATATACACACATCCAAACACACACATAGATAACTATATCTAAAACACTAAATAGGAAAAATAAATTATCATAAAATGTGATGAAGAATACTTCAAAACAGTTTTGTAGCTCAGATGCCTTATATAGCTGGTTGCAGTGAGACTTGAAACCGGAATACTCATAGAACCGAAAACACTCTGTGGCTTCACCCCACTTTCTGTTTTAATGTAAGGTTTTAGTAGGAAATTCCTAAATTTAGTACCTCAGCATTTCCCATATGATATTGAAGGATCTTCAAGAGAGCCATATTAAAACTTAACTATTCCTATAAAAACACTGCATTTTCTGTCAGTTACTATAATGATAAATGGCCCTCGTCGTCGTTGTCGTCATCATCATCATTTATTGCTCGCTTTCCTTGCAGGTATGGGTTGGACGGTTTGACAGCAGCTGGCTAGGCAGATAACTGCTCCATGTTTGGCTGTCTGTTCTGGCATGGTGTTTATGGCTAGTTGCCCTTCCTAACACTGACCACTCCCATATCAATAATGTTACACAACCTCTTTTCTTTAATTGCCTGCATCACAGCTATTCCCAAGGTTTTCCACCAGTTCGTCCAAATACATCTAGTATCAGAAGGAATACAGTTCACTTCCCTTCAAGGAAACACTTTTTTTTAATTTTAGAACACACAACCACAATTCCATATCAACATGGACCATAGTCCACTCTAGTGAGTTCCATTCTTTTACAAGACTTTGCCATGATCCAGAAATCAGAATTACCAAAATTTTGCCGACATGCATCCAGATTCTTGTATTATAACCTTTTACTGAAATATATTGCATTTTAAACATAAAATCATTTTGACTTGTTTGATTATTTTTTGTGTGTTACCTGCTTCTTGACTGATTTTATTTACTCAAACATTAAAATCCTTTTCTTTACTTTTCATTTTTTGGTAATGATTTTTCCTATTCTCAAAATTCTACAATTTCTTAATCCTTTTACTTCATGGTTTCATATATGCAAAAAACGAAACCTCAAGTTTCCTAGCAGTAATTTTCCTTGTATCATTTTCGTGATGATGTAATAATCTTCATTCTTTTTTTTTTTTCGGCTTACTTCTTGAAGATTATAATGTTTCAGAGAGTTTGTGCAATTGGTATGTGATGCATTTAGATGAAGTGCTGGTTGCCAAATGTGGAAAGAATTTGTAGGTGCAGGAGTGGCTGTGCTTAGCAACCATATCGTTCCAAGCCCAGTCCCACTGCATGGCACCTTGGGCAAGTATCTTCTACTATAGCCTCAGGCCGACCAAAGCCTTGTTTGTGGATTTGGCAAATGGAAACAGAAAGAAGTTTATCATATACATACATACATATATATATATATATATATATATATATATATATATATATATATATATATATATGTATGTATGTATACATTGAAAGACACCTATTATGTCCTATATATATATATATATATATATATATATATATATATATATATATATATGGGAGAATATACAAAAAATAACAACAGACGAGGACAGGTGGTGTAAATAACAAAAGTATATATTAGTATGACGCTCGGGAATACGGAAAGTCTTTGACGTTTCGAGCTACGCTCTTCAACAGAAAGAATACGGAGACAAGGAGAAAAACACGGAGAAAAAAAAATTGAGTTCCATTCTTATATATATAAGTGCGGATGTTAAACGATGATGATGATGATGATGATGATATTGATATATATATATATATATATATATATATATATATATATATATATATATATATATATAAATGTCTGGGTTGTCCATTTATATAATGTTCTTCCTAGAGGTATGACACATTTTTTTATCATACGCGCTCTCACACGTCTTTGCCAGTACATACACATTGAAGCTTTACTATAGCGTTGTAAATGTATCAACTGCTATTTCCAGTAAACATTAGTGCTTTGTTGTACCACTACTCTATATTTATATATATTCACACTATATCTAAAGCAGGTTGAATTACACACACATACACACATATATATATATATACATACATGCATACATATATGCATACATATATATATGTGTGGCATTATTGTTCTGTAGTAATGCCCATTATATAAATATATATATATATATATATATATATACACACACACACATATATATGCATACATGCATATATATATGTGTGTGTGCTGTGTATGAATGTATATTTGCATGCTTTATATATATAGCAAAAGTGTGAGAGAGAGAAGGAAAGGCATACACTCATGTACATAAGTTTAGCTGGTGTATGTGTTTGAGTGTAGGTAGGCAACAACTTTACGGAAATTTGCTTTCAACTCTACTGATACTGTTATCTATATAGATGCATATATATACAAACATGCATACATACATACATGCATAGAAGCAAACATTATGCATCTATGTATGGGAATGATACTTGTTGATGTACACTTCTTCGAATCATTTTTGTTGTGTGTATACATTACCATATTTCTACATACACTTACATCAACATTCGTACACAATATATAATTGTGAATATGTATTACACACGCACACATACACATTAGCTACACACCCTTGCTACATACAAATGTACACACAAACGCGTGTACACACAAACGCGTGTACACGCATGCACACACACACACTCATATATATTGCTATTTAACTATCAAGCATAATACAATCTGAATAATGACATGATATCAGTGTAGAAAATGCTGTGACAGCAGAATATCTTAATCCGTGTGGATATTTCTGCATATCTTTGTCAATCAGATGGCAGCAGTGATGACGACGATGATGACGACAATGATGATGATGATGATGCAGAGATGTATCTTGTGAATTACAGTAATGATTGTGGCGATGGTGGTGGTGGTGGAAGGGGCTGTGGTTGTAGTAGTGGTGGTGATAGTAGTAGTAGTAGCAGTTTTAGTCGTAGTAGTTTTTGTAGTAGTAGTAGTAGTAATAGCAGTTGTTTTCTAGTAGTAGTAGAAGTTATTTTTGTAGTAGTAGTAGTAGTAGCAGTTATTTTAGTAATAGTAGTAGTAGTAGTATTAGCAGCAGCAGTTGTAGAAGTAGTAGCAGCAGCAGTAGTTGTTGTAGTTGTAGTAGTAGTAGTAGTAGTAGTAGTAGTAGTAGTAGTAGTAACGGCAGCAGTAGTTGTAGTAGTAGTTGTAGCAGCAGCAGCAGCAGTAGTAGTAGCAGTAGTGGTGGTAATAGCAGTTGCTTTTGTAGTAGTGGTAGTAGTTGTAGCAGCAGCAGCAGCAGTTGTAGTAATAGTAGTAGTTGTTGTTGTAATGCACGGTAATGTTTCTACAGTTGGATGCCCTTCCTAACACCAACAACTCCAAGAATGTAGTGGGTGCATTTCAAGTGCCACTGACACAGGAGCCAGTCAGGCACGCTTGGCATAAATCGCATTCGGATAGTGCTTTTTATATGCTGCTGGCATGGGAGCCAGTCAAGGGGCACTGGCATCGGCCACGTTCGGATGATGCTTTTTATGTGCCACCGGCACAGGATCCATGCAATTTGAGAAGAACTTGGCTGCTGTTTCTAGCAGTTCCAGTAACTTGCCTTTCACTGAATGCGTTGATATTGATATGGTAAATAGAACTGTTTGGAATACTGGTTCATTATACTTGTACACATTCTTATAAATATGCACGCTTCTGTATGTATGTATGTATGTGTGGATATGTTTACATGTCAATATATGGTGAGTGCGTTTGTGTGTGTCAACTATTGTTGTTGCCTCCCCACTAAGTGAGCAATGATTCAGGAGTCCTCTGTTCAAAGACGTTCCATTAATGGCCTCTCCATCGTATGTTTTTTCTCAGGCATTTTTATTTTAGACCACATTATTATGTCCTTTCAAATATTTTCAGGTGAAAATGGTAACGATGATGATGACGATGGTGGTGGTGGTGGTGGTGGTGTTGGAGGTGGTGACAGTATAGTAGTGGTGGTAGTGATGATGTTGACGTAGCTACGATGTAGTTGTAGCTATGATGATGATGACAATGATGACAACAATGACGTCAGCAATGACAACTAAAAAAAAAACAGAAATTATCGAAAACTTTTTGGCGAAAATGTTGAAATGCGGTAATGAGTTTGTTGAAGGCAATCTAGCAATAACATTAAACAAGTCAACCGACTACATCTAAGATTGTTCTAGACTAAAATGTGTTTGTACGAGTATCTGGCGCAGATGTTTTTTGGTTTTCCATCTTTACAAGTAGATCTGTTTTATACTGGG
>NC_142945.1:44139707-44162207 GCF_046866305.1 Octopus bimaculoides | reverse complement strand
ATACGAATGCATATGTGTGTGTATGTATTTATATATATGTGTATGCATGCATGTATGTATGTATGTATGTATGTATGTATGTATGCATGTGTGTATAGGTAGATAAATAACATAAAATCTGTTGCATGTGTGTATTTTTTATGTGTATATATATATATATATGTATAGATATATATATATATATATATATAGATATATATATATATATATATATATATATATATATATATATATAGATATATATATATATATATATATATATATATATATATATATATATATATATATATATATAGATATATATATATATATATATATAGATATATATATATAGATATATATATATATAGATATATATATATATATAGATATATATATATATATATATATATATATATAGATAGATAGATAGATAGATAGATAGATAGATAGATAGATATAGATAATTATATACATATATATATATATATATATATATATATATATAGGTAAATATATATATACACACTCACATCTATGTATATTTATGTATTTATTTACATATTATATTATATACTGCGATATATATATATATATATATATATATATATATATATATATACATGCATACATATATATGTCTGGAGACCAAGAGGGAAGAGATGAAGAAAAAAGAAAAAAGAAGTCAGATTGAATCAGTGATCAAAAAGGAGAAGTAGGAGTGGTTTTGCCAACATATGAGAAGAAAAAGACGTTACCATTGAAGTGACCTCTATCATTGAACTGCAGTTTGATAATAAGTATTCAGAAAGAGAGTAAGATCAAATAAATTTTCGTCCTAATACATCGATTACTTACCATAACAGAATATTATTCTGTCTCCCTTCATCATTTTAAATGGCTTTCATTTATATTTTTTAATGGTTAGTATAAAGATTATTGAGTGAATTAACAAGAAACCAAATTTTCTGTGGAATAATTCATAGAGAAGTTAATGATGTCATAGAACTATCAATCAATTAGGTGGATCTATTTATTAATGATGGGGCGATTAACTTGATTAAATTCGGTAGAGTGCCTGTCCATCATTTCTCAGGAATTGAGCTCATCAGTTCCAGAGATATATGTGTGTATAAACGTATGTATAAGCATATGTGTATGTGTGTAAGGGTGGTAAAATTGATAAGAATATTGGCATGATGCTGATGTATCCTGCAAGTCTGTGAAAGAGTTTCTGTGTGATTATCCAACCTGTTTAATGCTTCTGCTAAACTTTTCTTTGGCAAATACCATTCTATTTCAATGCTGAACTCCTTGCACTCAGAAAGTTTTTTTGGTGCAAGCATGACTGTCTGGTAAGAAATTTGTTTCCAAGTCACATGATTCTGGGGTCAGACCCACTGCATGGAACTTTGGGCTAGTGTCTTCTATTGCAGCTCTGAGATAGTTAAAGGCTTATAAGTGGATTCCGTTGATGAAAACTAAAAGGTGCATGTCATATGTGTGTGTGTGTGCATGTGTGTGAGTGTGTTTGTATATATATTTATACACACACACACACACACACACATGCATGCACACACATATACTACAAGACCTATTTGAATAAACAGTACATGGAATCTATGTCTCCACACTTTCCATTTGAAATAACAAAATATGAACTCATATCGGAATTTATAAACATGTACAAGCAGCATTCCTACCAATTCTACACACCACTTTTCTTGGATAATGGAACTGCAACTATAACATCTTTATATATTTTTATCTTACTTTCATTCTCTTATTTCCCTTTATGCTTCTTATTTCCATCCTTTTCCAAAATAACTCCTTATATTGAACTCTGCTATTTCCCTCTATTTAACTCTCTCATATCGTCTCTGATGAAGGGATAGCCATAATATCCCAGAAACAGCCGTAAGACTAACTTTCTCTTTGTAAATGTCCTCAAAATTCCACACAACCTTGGCTTTGTTTCATACACACATATATATATTTATAAATGAGAAAAGGAAGATAATAGAAAAATTGATGTACAGACGTTATCTATTCAAAGATATTACAATTCATGTAGAGTAATTACTGCCTACAGTTGTTTCCACACCCAATCGGTTCCATTACAGAAATAAAATATAAACAATAATACCTCACTTTACAAGGACCCGCTTTATGAGACCCTGGTTTTACGAGTTTTATTTTTCAGCTTACTTTTGTATGAACTGAAATTTTTCAAGCACAAGATCTAAATTTTGAATGAAGTGCAAAAGTTTCTACAACCATAACCAATGCTTCTGCATGTTACTGAGAAATTGATAGAGAATGAAAAAAAAAAGCTTCATCTAAGCAAACAATTCGAGACATTTTTTTTTCAAAATGAAATCTACAAGTCTTAGTGAATCAGCGACTGTGTCTACAAGTGATAGTGAAAGGGAAAGTGATTCAGAAAACGATTATGATAATAATAATAATTTTTCATTAATGATCTTGGCATTCTTTTTACTTTACATAAAATATTCTTTACTCTCTACTCTTGTTTTATTGCCATTTATTCATGAGTATTATATATTTTATAGGTAACATATTTTTCTGGGAACGAACTACATTGTTGCTACTATGGGGAATTATTGCTCTGTTTTACGAGTTTTTGCTTTAGGAGCGGTCTCCAGGAACAAATTAACTTAAATATTGTGACATTACTATATATATATATATATATATATATATATATATATATATATATATATATATATATATATACATATATACACACACATACATACATACATACATCTATGGATAGATAGATAGATAGATGTAGATGTATACACACACATATTTAAGATGGTGCTCCAGCATGGTCGCAATCAAATGACTGAAACTTGAAAAAGAAAATAAAAGAGTGCGTATATATGTATGTGTGTATGTATGTATGTGTGTATGTATCATCATCATCATCATCGTTTAACGTCCGCTTTCCATGCTAGCATGGGTTGGACGATTTGACTGAGGACTGGTGAAAACCGGATGGCAACACCAGGCTCCAGTCTGATTTGGCAGAGTTTCTACAGCTGGATGCCCTTCCTAACGCCAACCACTCAGAGAGTGTAGTGGGTGCTTTTACGTGTCACCCGCACGAAAACGGCCACGCTCGAAATGGTGTCTTTTATGTGCCACCCGCACAAGCCAGTCCAGGGGCACTGGCAACGATCTCGCTCGAAAATCCTACAGGAGCCAGTCAGGCGGTACTGGCAACGGCCACGCTCAAAATGGTGCATCTCATGTGCCACCCGCACAAGAACCAGTCCAGGGGCACTGGCAACGATCTTACTTGGCTTGCCGGGTCTTCTCACGCACAGCCCATTTCCAAAGGTCTCGGTCCGTAGTCATCGCCTCGGTGAGGCCCAATGTACGAAGGTCTTGCCTCACCACCTCAGCCCAGGTCTTCCTGGGCCTACCTCTTCCACGGGTTCCCTCAACTGTTAGGGTGTGGCACTTTTTCACGCAGCTATCCTCCTCCATTCTCACCACATGTCCATACCAGCGCAATCGTCTCTCTTGCACGCCACAACTGATGCTTCTAATGTTCAGCTTTTCTCTCAAGATACTTACACTCTGACGGGTATTCACATTGACATTACACATCCAACGGAGCATACTGGCTTCATTCCTTGCGAGCTTACGTATGTCCTCAGCAGTTACAGCCCATGTTTCACTGCCATGTAGCATGGTTGTTCGTACGCATGCGTCATACAGTCTGCCTTTTACTCTGAGTGAGAGTCCCTTTGTCGCCAGCAGGGGTAAGAGCTCTCTAAACTTTGCCCAGGCTATTCTTATTCTAGCAGCTACACTTTCAGCGCACCCACCCCCACTACTAACTTGGTCGCCCAGATAGCGGAAGCTATCGACTACCTCTAGTTTTTCACCCTGGAATGAGATAGAAGTTGTTTCCTGTTTGTTTGCAGTCTTTATTGCACCTGAACATCTGCCACAAACAAAAAAAAAAAAAAAAAAAAAAAAAAATATGTATATATGGGAGAATGTACGAAAAAAACAACAACAGACAAGGAGAAGTGGTGTAAATAACAAAAGGATGTATTAGTATGACGCTCGGGAATATGGAAAGTCTTTGACGTTTCGAGCTACGCTCTTCAACAGAAAGAATACGGAGACAAGGAGAAAAACACGGAGAAAAAAAATTGAATAGTGTCCTGTCAACGGTCAATCATAGTAATAAGGAAAGAATACAATATACATACACATATATATATATATAATTTATATAAGGGCATGTGACTGGTGTTCGGCCAGGCCTGACCTTTCTTTCTTGGTTGGACTACCACCTGTGCAACATCTATATTCCTCTCTGTGCCTGTTAAGTCACATGTCCCTGCCATAAGGCTTTACTTCCACACATGCCAGCTTAATTTAATTCATCCTTAGTCGAAAGACACCTCTTGTAATGTCCTGTTAATTACATTTGTATTTGTGTAACATTTCTCTGTGTTTTTTCTGTGTTTGTTTTCGTATACATTCACTGCTTTCTTACAGAATCTCATGCTCTTAGCTTATTTTTTCCTTGGGGCTGGCCAGATTGGAGCAATCTTGAATATAACCAGTCGAAATTGCAAAGATGATCTGGAACTCAGCTGAGAATAGAAGACTCCGAATGACGATGACAATGATGATGATGATGATGATGACGATGATGATGATGGATATCAAGGAGAGCACTAATCGTGACGAGTAAAATGATAATGATGGTGATAAAGACAAAGCTAATTATGATAATGAAATTAATGAAATTAATGAAAATAATGAAAATGACTACTGTAGTGGAGGTAGTGGTACTAGTGATAGTGTTAGTGACGGTGGCGATTGGGATGATAGAATGATGAGGATGACGACGACGACGACGACGACGATAATGGTTATCATTATGACGAAACTACCACAGGTTGTGGAGCATCTGCTGACGCTGCTCAGGATGATGCTGATGATGTTGATGCTTATGAAGAAGATGACAATAAATAATATTTTATATCCAGAAATTATTATGCAAGCAGGAATGTGTTTGTATGTATGTGGATATGTGTGTGTGTATATGTGCATACGTATATAGATATGCCTACTTATACATGTGTGTGTGTGTGTTTGTGTATATATGTAGATATAAATACATGTATGTATATATGTATGTATATATATATATATATATATATATATATATATATATATGTATATATATGTATGTATAAATGTATTATATATATATATATATATATATATATATGTGTATGTATAAATGTATTATATATATATATATATATATATATATATATATGTATGTATAAATGTATTATATATATATATATATATATATATATGTATATATGTATGTATAAATGTATTATATATGTATATATATATATATATATATATATATGTATGTATAAATGTATTATATATATATATATATATATATATATATATATATATATATAAATGTATTATATATATATATATATATATAAATGTATTATATATATATATATATATATAAATGTATTATATATATATATATATATATATATACACACACACACACACATACTCATTAATATGCATGTTTGTATACACACATATACACATACAAACACATACGTAAATTCACACATACATATACATATATAGATGTCTCATTAATATTTATTTTAAACATTTTAAAGTCAAGATAAGAAGTATACATGAAGTGGTACAACAGAGAGATTTATTAATATAAAGTCGATAATAAATCATCTAATTGACTCTTGCAGTCACTGATATTATGAAACGCTAGCACTGAATAAGTCTTCAGAGACGAAAGAGTTAAAACTTATCTGGCTTTCATTGTATCAGAAATAGTCATAAATATATGATGTATGTAAATGAAAGGTTTTTAGCATCCAGCCATTGTAGTAATTGTCATTTTGTACCCCTTCTGAATAGTAGGAAGAATACACACACGTGCACGCACGCACACAGAGGCATACACACACACACAGGCATACACATTTACAAACACATGCACACACTTCTTACATACCAAGAGAGATCTCGATATTGTATTCTGATTGCAGCTTGTGTTTGCACATTAAGACACAAGCACACACACACTTGCTCACACACACTTGCTCTCTCACACACACACACACGTGCACACTCATACATACACCTTTGCTCACACACATTTACGAACACATACACACTTCTTAGATACCTAGAGATCTCAACATTGTATTCTCATTACTGTTTATGTTTGTACATTCACACACACACACACACACACACACACACACACACACACAGATTGCTCATACACACACACACATGCAGAAACACCCACACACGCACTCACATATACACACTCACACATACAGGTATATCACCATCGTCAACATTTTCATGTCTACTTTCTATGCAAGGCTTTAGTCAGTTGGATCACTGCTGTCTGCATTAGTTCTTATGGAAAGCTCACTGCCACGGTCGACCTTTATATTTTGCTATGGGTAGGTGTGCATGTTCAGAAATTTATTGCATACAAGTTTTGACTTTTTTTTGTTAACAAAATATGTGTATGTTCATGTGGATGACCATTGCTCAAATTTCTTCAGTTAAAAATTCAATTTCAGTTTGGAAATCTTGTGTGCACACAAGCACAAAACTTGTATACACTAGCCATTACCTTCATAGAAAGGAGAAAGGACCACGACATGTTCATGCATATTCATTTTTGCTTGGTTACTATGGTGGCTGGATGCCCTTCCTGTTTTATATATATATATATATATATATATATATATATATATACAGACGTTGGACAAAATAATAGAAACATCTAGCATCAAAGCATCATAATTTTGAAATATCTATAAAACCATCAAAGGCTTGTTTATTTTTATGTTTTTTTTTTCATTTTTTATAAGTGTTGCTTAATATGTTTTGCTAAAATTGTTGTTTATTTTCAGATATCATCAGAAAATAGTAATTAAAATTCATTAAAATGACAGATCTATCGGACTTTCAAAGAGGTCAAATTGTTGGTGCTCGTATGGTAGGCGCTAGCGTAACAAAAGCAACCAAAATGTTTGGTGTATCAAGAAGTACTGTCTCGAAAGTAATGACAGCCTTTGAGAAAGAGGGAAAAACCTCCTTGTTGAAACAAAACTCAGAAAGCAAACTAAAACTTTCAGATAGGGACCGTAAAACTCTTATGCAAATTGTTAGAAAGGGGCACAAAAGTACGGCTCCCAAAATTACTGCAGAGCTTAATAACCAGGTGCTGCACAAAGCTGGACTTCATTGGAGGGTTCTTTCCTTGAGGCCCTACATGCAAAAGGAACTCAGTCACCTCGCTTCCATGAGGCCCAACACTCAAAAGGAACTCAGTCACCTTGCTTCCATGAGGCCCAATGCTCAAAAGGAACTCAGCCACCTTGCCTCCATGAGGCCCATTCAAAAGGAACTCAGCCACCTTGTGTCTGTGAGGCCCAACACTCGAATGGAACTCAGCCACTTTGCCTCCATGCAGCCCAAGAGCTTGGCCACTTTGTCACCATGAGGCTCAATGCTCAAAAGGAATTCATCCACCTTACCTTCGTGAGGCCCACTCAAAAGCAACACCCTGCCTAGATGAGGCCAATACTCAAAGCTGTCCCCTCTGCATACCATCATCCATGTATACCATCAATGTTTATAAACTCTCACTGTTTCATCTTCTGAATGATGTTGTGTTGCCAAATATTGTTGCATCTTCACTATATGCAGAGCCAATATGATTTATGTTAACACTAACTTCTGGAATTTGAATGTCTGACTATTAGACTTTTGCATCATTAGTTAGATTTTTTTTTTTTTTCTGATGAATAATTATCATGTGTTAATTTTAGCCTTTCACTGAGTTCTGAGTATTGTTTCTGTCATTAACCCTTTAACATTTAAACTGGGCATATCTAGCCCAAATATTTTACTGGTTTTCAACTCAAACCAGTCAGATCTGACCTTCTCACACCTACTCTACAATATTATTCTACAAAATAAACAATCATATTATTGAACCCTCGAAGCTATGAGATATGAGTAAAGTAAAGTAAATTCCCTTCCCAAGTCATGTAGACTCATAAGGGCCAGTTTCCCAATTCCATGGTGTATATATTCTCCACCTGAACAGGACACTGGTCAGTTGCGGGATTATTCATTTTTGCCAGCTGAGCGAACTGAAGCAATATGAATTAAATGTTTTGCTCAAGAACACAACGCATTGTCCGATCCAGGAATCAAAGCCACAATCTTACTATCATGAATCTAACACCTCAACCACTAAGCCATGCACCTCTACAAACTATGAGATAATAAAAGATTAATTCAAAACAATATGAATAAATAAGCATTACATTTGACAGAGTAATCTGAATGCTAAAGGATTAAGTTATTTTTGCGAGGAATTTCTGTATTGGGAAGATGCATTGTTTACCAGAAACATCCGTAATATAAGCCCAACTGGTATCAGTTTCATATTTAGTGAAGAATGCTATATCAAAACTTGAAAGTAAACTCATATATCTCTAGCAAACTATGACAGATCAAAGCTTGAAAGAAAACTCCCATATCTGTGAATGATGACAGAAGGAAATTTGATATTGAAATATGATACAGGGGACGTTAATGATAGATTAACCTCTAAACAGAATCTCACTACAAACGAAATGCCACTTGATACAAGTTTAATACTTAAAACAAAGACGGATAAACAATACAAGATAAAAAGTTTTTCTTGTAATATTTCCTCTATACAACTTAACAAAACTGGGCACATGACATCTTGGAAAGAATTGAAAAGAGGAGAAAAGGAAAAAAACAAAACAAAACAAGAGAAACAAACAAATAAACCTCAAACTTTGGTATGTCCCCTTGAGCAATGATGCATTTTTAAAA
The DNA here is from genome assembly GCF_046866305.1 of Octopus bimaculoides. Lineage (NCBI taxonomy): Eukaryota > Metazoa > Mollusca > Cephalopoda > Octopoda > Octopodidae > Octopus > Octopus bimaculoides. Next base: position 44,153,255 of record NC_142945.1, on the reverse strand, counting down.
AGTCTATAAGACATTTTAGCATATTGGCAGATTGGTAGATCTTAGGAAAAATCAATCGAGTATATTTTACTTTTCAAATTACCTAAGATGTAGACTTATCCTCAAGTTATTTCTCTTAAGTCAAAAGTCTGTATTTCCTGGTTGTAATGAAGGAAACGATATTGTATTCCATTGTGTACGATTGCACAAACACTAAGACATAGCATATGTTTTTGTGTGTGTGTGCATAGGTTTTTGTGCATCTATATGCATTTCTGTATGTGTTTGCGTGTGTATTTGAATATCATTTTCTGGATATGTAAGAATATGAAATTTTCAAATGCACATGCTTTTGTGTTAGTGTTTATAAGTGTGTGTGTGTACATGTATACAGTTGTGAATTCATCAAATAATTTTGAATGAATGCATGTATGAGTGAGTGTGTACATACGATTTTCATTGTGTGTGCATGTGTATATGCATATGTGTGTTTGTGTGCTTGTCTGCATGTGAGTGACTCTAAATGTTGTTGTGTGAATATGTATCACCATATTCGCCTGTGTATATGTGTGTGCATATATATATATATATATATATATATATATATATATATATATATATATATATATGTGTGTATGTATGCATGTATGTATCTATGTGTATATATATATATATATATATATATATATATATATATATATATATATGTATGCATGTATGTATCTATGTGTATATATATATATATATATATATATATATATATATATATATACACATATATATATATTATGTTTATTGTTCTTACAATACACAAATGACTAAGTACCTCTCCGGTGTCTCTACTTCCATTGTGAGCAGAGACTTGCACATCAAGTGTGAGAAGATTCCCCCATCCTCGTTCCTCTTACTTCCTCACACAACCACGACTGCCACCGGCACCACCACCACCACCAACAACAACAACAACGACAACCTCAACACCATCATCATCGCAACAACACTAAACTACCTTCTAACATTTCTCTCCCCTCCTATTTTATTTAGCTCGCCCCTCTCTGCTCTTTCAGCAAGTGTGTGTGTCTGTGCATCTGTGTGTGTTCTTATGAAGTTATAATAAACAACTTTTTCCATCAGTGAGTGTCATAAAACTGAGAACTAGGCAGGAGAGAGAATGGCAGGACAAAGTGTTCAATTTACAGTCACATCCTGACAATGAAGACCATCCAAGTTTGTTTAGTTTTTTTTTCGCTGTTTGTTTATTTATTTATTTATAATTTGATATTTTGTTTACTTTTTCAATTTCTTACTAAAACAAAACAAAACAAAATAGAAAAATAAAAACAAAAAACAAAAACAAAAACAAAGAAACCTGATAAAACTAGATATAAAAACCGGTTAAAACCAGATAAGACAAGTGAAATAGTGGTGAAATACTCTTCCATAGGGGATCTTCATCTTAATACACATCATGATGAAGCGGATGTTGGCAGCAGGCCCAATGGCTAGGAAAAGTTTTCTTTTGTTCAAACTGACTTCATACAAGAAAGAAAGAAAGAAAGAAAGAATGAATGAATGAACGAAAGAAAGAAACATATACAATGTTTCCTCTTAGATGGAAGAGTGATATAACTTTTAAATGACATTTTATGGGGCACCCCCCAGGGTGTCTTAGTTTTATTTTTCTTTATTGTTGTAGCTAATGTTATTGTTATTATTGTTGGTGTTGATGTTATTGTTGTTGCTATCATTCTTCTTCTTCATTTTCTCCTCCTTCTCCTTTTCCTTCTTTTTCTCCCTCATTTTCTTCTTCTTCGTCAACTCCTCCTCCTTCTTCTTCTCCTTCTCCTTCTTCTTCTTCTTCTCCTTCTGCTTCTTCTTCTTCGTCTTCATCTTCTCTTTCTTCTTCTTCATCTTCTTCTTCGTCTTCTCATTCTTCGTCTTCTTCTCCTTCGTCTACTTCTCCTCCTTCTACTTCTCCTTCTTCGTCGTCTACTTCTTCTCCTCTTCTCCTTCTCCTCTTCCTCCTTTCACCACGTTCTCCTCCTCATATTCTTCCCACCTCATATTCCTCCACCCTATACACACACTGTTTTCTCCAATCCCCTCCATCCCCCCCCCACATGCACTTCTTTCTATGTGAGCAGCGTTTCATTCATAATGTCTTGATTTGAAATATATGAACATTTCTCATGTTTATCAGCAATCTCTTGGTACTGACGATAGAATTGTGATACTTACGGTATAATGTGTGTGTATTGATGCACATATATGTTTATGCTTGTAAGTGTATATGTGTTTATGTGTGCATATGCGCACACATGCACACACACACACACACACACATATATATATATATATATATATATATATATACACAAATGTGGATCTGTGGTTAGAAGCTTACTTCTCAACCACATGGTTCTGGGTTCTGTACCACTGTGTGGCACCTTGGGCAGGTGTCTTCTACTAAAGCCTTGGGTTGACCAAAGCCTTTGGTAGTTGGAAACTGAAAGAAGTCCATCATATGTATATATATATATATATATGTATGTACGTACTTATGTATTTATGTGTGTGTGTGTCTTTGTGTCTGTGTTTTAACCCCACCATCATTTGACAACCGATGTTGGTGTGTTTATGTCTCCATAACTTAGCAGCCCACCAAAAGAGACTGAAAGAAGAAGTACTAGGCTTAAAAAAACAAAAATAAGGTTGATTTGTTCAGCTAAAGAACTCTTTAAGGTGGTGCTCCAGCATGGCCACAGTCAAATGACTGAAGCAAGTAAAAGAATAAAAGAATAAAAGAATAAAAGAATAAAAGAATAAAAGAATAAAAGATGGGATTTAGCTTAGCCATCCGGTGATGGGGAAGTCACTACTGATGAGTTAGCAATTTTAAAACAAATCTATAGTTAGTGATCTCACTCACTGTGGGGACGTTATCTCCCCTGTCAGTATATACATAAAATGTGCTTACTACAGCTGTAAGGGCTTTTTAGCTCATATTTCTAGTAATGTGGGTGCTACCCTGCACCCTCATTCACAACTAGTGACAATCAATATTTTTTTTATATTGCACATAACTGCCTTCATTATCTTATATCTATATATATATATATATATATATATATATATATATATAGGGAGAGAGAGAGAAATTATGAGTTAGAGGTTATGCAACTGTCTAAGGGATAAATGCATCCATAGGCACTAGTGGTACATTACCTAACTATGTACAGGCTTTGCTGTAAGTTTAACAACAGTTGGTAATTTAAGAGTAAACTGTGGTTTAATATATTCAGATAAGAGAAGAAATGGAGCAACATGTAACAATTAGAAGTTGATTGTTAGTATTGAATGATCATAGTTTGAATATGGTTAAGATAACATGTACAGCTGTTTCTGTTTGCTATTTCTGAGGTAAACTTGCATTTATCTTGTTCCATGTAACAAACATCATCACAATGATTTGAAGTTTACCAGAGGAATATTGACAGGAGATCGGAGGTTGATAGGAGGAGAAAGGAAAAGGAAAAGGAAGAGAAAAAGGAAAAGGTTCATTAGTCTTTAGGTTTATATTCTTGTGTCCTTTAAAAGATGGCATGTGTGTGTACTGTTGCTTCAAGTAGACAAATGGAGCAGAGAGTAGGGAAAATGACCAATTGACCAGTGGTGTTACTCGAAAGAGTTATACTCACTTGTAATATCTAGTATAATTAATTGTAACAAATAATGCTATTTGAGTCCACTAGATAAGTCACTACAATTACAAATAATGCCCTAGTTAAAGTTTAGGATGCTCTTAAAAGTTTAAGTGCAATATACAGTATAAATCTGGGTTACATAAATAGGTATAATAAATAAGTAAAGTGTTGTTATGTGTGGGCAGTGTTTACTACTAATTAATATAATTAAAACAAATCAACTTGGCTAGATTAGGGAAAATCTATCATTTAATCGTATATATGTTAATGGCAGTGCTAGCAATTAGTATTTTAGTCAGTGATCTAACTTAATGTGAACATCTTAAAGAGAATTGTAGCTCAGGGGGTACATCATGCATCTAAGATAAATAATTCAGTTAGTCAAAGTAAATTGAATATAATTGTGGTCTATGATATTATGGTGTGCTATGTGGTAAGGAGGTGGGTCAAAGGGAGATAATCAGAGGTTAGACAAGTCAGCTAATAAACAGTAATGTAAAGTAGGGATTAGCAGTGTTTAGAGAATAAGAATTTATCTTTATATAAGCATGCTATGTTTTTCTCGGTTCGTTTATTAAGCAATTCTGATTTGGCCATTAAAATGAAGAATTTCTCATTTATGCATAGATTGCAGCATTTATTTTTAAGGTTGTATGAAGATGTTTTGGCTAGGATGAGCAATTCTAATCTATAATTAATGTTATTATCTCAAAGTTCCCAGATGTGTAACTGCTTAATCTTGTAGAGTTTGCTGTAAATGTTATCTTAAACATAATTAAACTATGACCATTCAATACTAATGATCAACTTCTAATTGTTACATGGTGCTCCATTTCTTCTCTTACCTTACCTATATATCTAGTATATATATATATATATATATCGGGAAAGTAGAAAGAGGCAAAGAAAATGCACACTAGATATAAAAGTAATGGCTTTTTTTTTTATAAAAATGCATATATATATATATACATACAAATAAAATGATTTGAGGTGGAATTAAGAAGTATAAAAATCATTGACTCACAATAATGATTTTTATATTTTTTAATTCCACCTCAAATCATTTTATTTGTATGTATATATCTTTGTTTTTTATATTAAAAAAACCATTTCTTTTATACCCAGTGTGTATTTTCTTTGATTCTTTTTACTTTTACACTATATATACCACGTGTAGTCGTTTTCTTTGGGATCTGTTTCTATTATATATATATATACATATATATATATATATATATATATATATATATATTTATATGTATGTATATATATTCTCAAATGCAGGATATTTTTTGCACGATTACAGAGTTCACTGTCAATCTGTGTGAAGCAGCTTCACTCTGTGTGCTTTAGCTTCGCTACTATGGCAACAGTCCGGATACTTATTGATCAGACCACATGTGTGTGTGTGCGTGTGCGCGCGTGCATGTGTGTGTGTGTGTGTGTATTTCTTTGTGTTTGAATTTGTCCCCTAACCACTGCCTGACAATCAGTGTTGGAACGTTTACATCCCCATAACTTAGTGGTTCAGCCAAAAGAGACCAATAGATTAAGTACCAGGATTTTAAAAAAAATAATAAGTACGGGGATCAATTCATTTAACTAAAGAACCTTCAAGGTGGTGCCCCAGCATGGCCACAGTCTAATGATTGAAACATATAAAAGACACACATATATACAAAGGGTGGCAGAGAGAAGAAGTAAATATGTGGAATTCCATAATATGAAATAAACTTTTTACTTTTTGAATTTTGTTTCATTTAATCTTATTATATGCTAAAATTTTTTTCTATTTGGAAATTAGCATTCATTTCAACATTCTATATAAACTACAAGAAATTTGATAAAAGTTAAATGATAATGATTGTGTATGTATGTCATATTTCTTGATATTACACATATTGGCAAAAATATTCTTGCAAAAATTACTTATATGATGAGCAACACTGTAGTATACATTTGTATACAGCCACACAAACATATGGGTAGATAGATAGACAGACAGACATACAGACAGACAGATAGATAGATAGATAGATACAGACAGACAGATAGATAGATAAATGATTGATAGATAGATAGTTAGACAGACAAGCAGACAGACAAATAGAATGATGGATAGATAGACCAACAAACACACAGAGATATCTAACTAGCTAGCTAGCTAGCTAGATAGATAGATTGACAGACACACAAACAGACAAGCAGATAGATAGATAGATAAATAGATAGATAGATAGATAGATAGATAGATAGATAGACAGACCGACAGATAGATAGATGGGAAGACAAAGAGACAGACAGACAGGTAGATAGATAGATAGATAGATAGATAGATAGATAGATAGATAGATAGATAGATAAATAGACAGATAGATAGATAAACGGGAAGACAGACAGATAAGTAAATAAATGTGTGTGAATATTTATATAAACACATACACACCACATACATTTACATGCATACACATATACCTATAAATGTAATTGAACCAGCACAATTATTGCAGGAAACTAGGCGTCACCCTCCAGTCACTATCTATCCATTTCTTCATTACTCAATGTCAGAATTTCTTCTTTTCTTTTTCTTTAGAGTCTAATATTTTTCTGTCTATTTTCATTAGAAATTCTTTTTTGTTTTGTTTTGTTTAAGTTCTTTTGTTTGTCATTAATATTATAGTGATCCAACTTAGAAGCCACCTTTTCAATGTTCCAGTTTACAATATTTACTTCTACTCTTTTGATTGGCTCGTTAGATAGTCATGATTGAGTATTTCATTGTAGGATATGTAGTTTTTCATTTTTTATCACTCATAATTCTTATTATATTTCTGTCTATTTTCGTTATATTCTTTTTTATAAAAATTATGTCACATGTAATTAAGATTATACTAATCCAAACTAGTAGCCTAATTTTTAATCTGTTACTTAACAATCTTTATACTGCTATGCTCAATTGTTTTTGGTTTAAATCAGCAATCATCTTTTGCAATCATATTCCTGGAGATATATTTTTTACTTAGTGGTTAATCTAATTTTATTTCTGCTTTTTTTCCTAGATTTATTAAAAGAAAAAGCTATTTTCCTCATTTTTATGATTGTCACTTCCTAGCTAGACTATTGGTTTTATATTTAGTGTGTATATTAATATTTAGATTTGCTCTACATTTTGCTATGTTCTATCAACCATAATCAGGTGTCTTATTCCTCGATATCTATATGATTCCAGATTGGATTTGAGCTTGCAAATCTAAGTTTAATATGCTGAGCGATTATGATTAAACTATGGTGTCAGTATGAATACTGTGAACCTAGGTACTGGTGTAGCTGTGTGGTAAGAGGTTTGTTTCCCAACCACATGTTTCTGGGTTCAGTTCCAGTGCATGACACATTGGACAAGTGTCTTCTACTATAATCTCAAGCCGATCAAAGCCTTGTCAGTGGATTTGGTAGCCAGAAACTAAAAGAAACTAAAAGGTGGCGAGCTGGCGGAAACATTAGCACCCCGGGCGAAATGCTTAGTGGTATTTAGTCTGTCTTTATGTTCTGAGTTCAAATTATGCCGAGGTCGACTTTGCCTTTCATCATTTCGGGGTCGATAAATTAAGTACCAGTTACGTACTGGAGTTGATGTAATCAACTTAATCCCTTTGTCTGTCCTTGTTTGTCCGCTCTATGTTTAGCCCCTTGTGGGTAATAAAGATATAAGAAACTAAAAGAAGCCTGTTTTATATATATATATATATATATATATATATATATATATATATATGTATGTATATCTACGTGTGTGTGTGTGTGTGTTTGTTTCTTTGTATCTTTGTTTGTCTTCCACCACTTCTTGGCAATCTGTGTTGGTATGCTTACTCCCCGGTAACTTAGCGGTTTGGCAAAAGAGATTGACAGGTTAAATACCAAGCTTTAAAAAAAATTAAGTACTGGGGTTGATTCATTCAACTGTAAATTCCCCAAGGTCATGCCCCAGCATGGCCATAGTCATTGGACTGAAATGAGTAAAAGATAAACGATGAGGAATTTACAGCTAAATAATTTATACCAAGCAAACAAATAAGGGAACAAAAAGAAAGACATTATTCAAGTTCTTAGTGAATCAGCTTGAAATAAATGAATAAATATACTTTACCGCCCGCATTGAGTACCTTTTTCCATTTGTACATTGAAACACATACTTTGAAATTCACAAGGATAAGAAATCGTGTGCAGAAAATGTCATATTTATTTGAAACATTCACTATTATAAATGTTGTGTTACAAGAGTACATATGTCATACAAATGCAGCCATCTTGAATAAATTACTGTGCTCTTTAATATATGAAAACTGAGCCAGGAAAACTATTCAAGACTTAGGTATTTTCTTTTGTTGTTGTTGTTATTATTGTTGAGTTTGTTGATTACAAACATGTTAAAAGATTTTCAGAGACTAAATTGATAAAATGTAGCTAATGAGTAAAATAGAGATAATTACCAGGAATGATGGTGAAAGGGGTTAAATTTGGAAGAAACAGTCTGCTTTTTAAACACATAAAAGAATATAATAAAAGGAAGCGTGATGATGTGTTTATGGAAATTGGATAGTGATTATTAAGACTAAGACAATTGACAAGCATAACAATGGGAGGGGTTTACAGCAAAATTTGAAAAAAAAAAATGGTCTAAAGAAATAAGCAAACATGAAGAAAAAAAAAAAAAACAAACGATGAGAAAAAATGTCATTATTGGAGCTTGTTTATCAGGATGTAAACTTATTACCGAGATGGTTGTAAAATGATAAAATGTGATCAATGTTAAAAGGTTGTCATAATAGCCCCAATCACTAGTGTAGGGAAAATGTTCATTATGCATTGCTGCTTTTAAACTTTAACCCTTTAACATTCAGGGTTGATTTGCTGGTGACTGAACTGGCACTCCTACCAGTCCCCAACCATATAGAGAGTTAAAGTATAACAAAGGCATAAAGCTTTTAGTAGCTCTTTTGGTTATGTATTAATCCTTTAACATTTAAACTGGCCATATGCAACCCAAAATATTCTACCTGTTTTACAAGCAAACTGACTAGATCCAACCCGTCACACTTACACAACAAAGTTATTCTAAAAATATGCAAACACACCATTGAAATCTTGAAGCCACAAGATAATGTGTGAGTAATTCAAAACAACGTGAATACATAAGTAATACATTTAATAAAATAACCTGAATACTAAAGGGTTAAATTGATATATACACAAAACAATGCAGGCATCATCATCATCATCATCATCATCATCATCATCATGCTTGTAATTGTCATCGATATCGCGACCATCATCATCATCATTGTTTAACATCTGTTTTCCATGCTGGTTAGGTTAGAAGCTGCACCAAATTCCATTGCCTGTTTTGGCATGGTTTCTGCAGTTGAATTCCCTTCTTAGCGTCAACCACTTTACAGAATGTACAGATTTCTATGTGGCACAAGCACCAGTGCTTATACACACACACACACACACACACACACACACACACACACACAGAAAGAAAGAAGTATGTTTGTTGTACCATACTTGTTTTAATCACTGGGCAGTGGCCATGCTGGGGCATTACCGAAATACTTTTTACATATTGTGTCACAACGATGAAATTCTTTATTGATAATTAACTTTATTAATATCTACTACCAGCTCTGAGAATTATCTCATTAAAATTACATAATCCACGCACCTGCATTTATCTATCTCTGTATACATACAAGTATAACAAAGGCCAGAAATTATTTAGAAATTACTAATCAATGACAGATAACGTTACGATAAATCTTAATTATGAAATTTGATTACATTAGATGAGGTAAGTAAGATATGCATGATGAATACTAATTAATATGTTTAACACCTCTGTGCAGAATTTCTATCAACCGTATAATGAATATGTAATTTATCAGATATACATTTGACGTAACACACCAGATGTGCATTTTATGTGATACACAAGAAGTGTTGTGGTAATTATCTCTAGTGTGTGTTGTGTGTAGTGTTGTCATGGTGATTATCTCTATTGTGTGTGTGTGTGTGTGTGTGTGTGTCTAGTGTTGTCTTGGTGATGATATCTCAAGTGTATATGTATGTAGTATTAACATGGTGATTATCTCTAGTGTGTGCGTTGTGTATATTTAGTTTGTGTAATGTTGTTATGATGCTGGAGTGGCAACTCATTTCGTTTTAACTCTACATTTGGCACCTATTAACAGCTAGGTGGCCTGGGGATATTTATGACTCTGCCTTTCATTCTTTCAGGGCTGATGAAATAAGCATCAGTTGAGCACTGAGGTCAATGTAATCAAACTAGCTAAGTAACGGGGACGTAAACACACCAGCATCGGTTGTCAAGAGATGGTGTGGGGAACAAACACAGACACACAAACATATACACACACACATATATATATATATATATATATATATATATATATATATATATATATATATATATATACATATATACCTAGGGCTTCTTTCAGTTTCTGTCTACCAAATCCACTCACAACGCTTTGGTTAGCCCGAGGCTATAGTAGAAGACATTTGCCCAAGATGCCACGCAGTGGGACTGAACCCGGAACCGTGTGGTTCATAAGCAAGCTACTTACCACACAGCCACTCCTGCGCCTATACTTAGTGACATTTCATTTGTATTCATGCTTGTTTTGAGTTCAAATTCTGTTGAGGTTGACTTCACTTTTCATCCTCTTGGGGTTGATAAAATAAGTACCAAGTGAGCCCTGAGGCTGATGTAATTGATTTAGCATCTCTCCCAAAATTGCTGGCGTTGTGCCAGAATTTGAAACCAGTATCAAGTATATCTTGTAAGGCAGCAATCTGGCAGACTCGTTAGCATGCTGGGTAAAGTGTTTCGTGGCATTTCACCTGTATTTTTTGTTTTGGGTTCAAATTCTGCAAAGGTTGACTTTGTCTTTCTCCCTTCCAGGGTCTATAAAATAAAGTACCAATTGAGTACCGAGATCGATGTAACTGACTTACCTCTCCCCCAAAACCGTTTGCCTTGGGTTAAAAATTTGAAACCAATATTCTGGAATAGTATTCTAGATGTGAATGAATTTATTAGAGAACAGACTGTGACGGCAATGTTAAACACCAGTTGTAGTGTATGCAGGCTGCATGAATAAGTGCACATGCAAATGCACACAAACATGCATCAAGTTAAAGGAAGCATTGCACTGATGTTATAAAGAAAGATGTTGCATCGTATAACAGTGTTTGTCTGCAAAGTGGATGCCAGAACATGTGATCTTCTCGAAGACTCTATTGTTAAGACTTTTTTTTTTTGCTTTAGATAGATACAATTATTATCATCAGCATCACTGCTGTGACCACAGCCTCAACCACAACGAACACCATCATTATACTCATCATCATCATTATCACCACTACCAGCACCACCATCATCATCATCATCATCATCACTATCACCACCATCACCATCGTTATAAGCAATGCCAGGTTCTTTCCCATCGCTGCAATCACAAATAACATCATAGCCAGCATCTCGCTTCGTCACAATCACCACATTAATCACTATGAACATCAACATTATCTCCATCATTATCATCGTCATCATCGTCATCATCGTCATCATCGTCATCATCGTCATCATCATCATCATCGTCATCATCGTCATCGTCATCATCATAGTCATCATCCACATCACAATCAAAAAATCAATATTATCTCCAGCATCAACATTAGCACCACCAACATCATCATCATCATCATCACCATCACCATCATCACCGACAACAACATCATCATTATCATCATTATCATCATCATCATCATCACTACTGCTACAACTAGTATCATCACTGCTAACATTACCATGACCATGAAGCCCATCCCCACCCCCACCCCCACCACCATCATCTGCATATCAATATTATCCCTGTGAATACAAATAATAAAAGTAAAATCAACAAGCCACAACAATACTGCAATGCAGCGCTGGATTTTGGTAAACTTTTATGGAAACGGGAAATGATTCCAGAAATACCAATTTATTCCAATTCTATTTCCGATAAATAACAGTTTAAAAGCAGTAAAAATTATACCTAGTGTAGAAGAAGTTTGATAACCAAATATGATACCGATTCTCCATGTTTGGTTTTACATAGGGAGGTGTATGTGCATGTGTGTGTGTGTGTGTGTGTGTGTGTGTACATATGTATATATATATATATATATATATATATATACACTTATGTGCGTGTATGTATATATATATATATATATATATATATATATATATATATATATATACACACACGTGTATATATATGTGTATATTTATATATGTGTGTATGTGTATATATGTATGTATGTATGTATGTATGTGCATGTATTGAGGTGCATTGACATGTGTTTGAAAGAGTACATTATATTATGTGTACAAGTGTGTGGGAATCTATGAAATGTGTATCTACATGTGGTGGGGAATATATTTACAGATATATGTGCGCATATATGTATTAACGTATATGTGTGTACGTTTTGTGTATGTACATACGTATGTAATCCATTCCGCTTTGTTTCATCCATATAACTGCAAAACCCTTATGACACTACAAGAAGGGCTGTATCCACCAATGACATGAATGTAAAGGAGATTCAACAAGGGAGCCAGAACAAACAAGGTACTCACTTCACCTGTGTTAAGGGACCAATAATCTGGTGCTTAAAAATCTGAAACTGCCTTCTAGTACAGCTCTCGAAAATCCCATTTAAAAAATCTTTTATCTGTTACTGATTACATTTACCATTATTATTATTTACTGTGGCCATGCTGGAGCATGGCATGGCTGTGTGGTATGAAACTTGCTTCTCAACGACATGGTTCCAGGTTCAGTCCCACTGTGTGGTACTTTGGGCAAGTGTCTTCTACTATAGCCTCAGGCCGACCAAGCTACTTACCACACAGTCACACCTGCAGCAATTTCTCGAGTACTTGGAATTCCCCACTGGTACTAAATTGGTTCCCAGACATTGCTCTGTATGATTTTTTCCTCATATGAGTCACAAATAACGTTAAGTAGACTAAGATATGTCATAAAAGAAGACAGGACGTCACAGATGAGACTGGAATATCTGTGATCATAAGTCAGAGAGATGTGGGCTGGTCTTAAGCAAAACAACAACAAGGAAAATAATGATGAGACGGAGGAGGAGGAAGAGGGGAAAGAAAAGGAGAACAACAACATGGATAGAATAAAGGCAAAAAAATGAAAAGAATTATATCCCAAACAAATAAATGGAAGTATTGGAAGAAACGTTGATTCCTTGAAAGTAAATGTCTGTGAATGAAGGAAACGGTAAACACGGCTGGTAGGAGACATGAGAGAAAAACAACCAATTATGGATTGGGTGTACTACAATGTGTATAAGAGCGTGTGTGTGTTTGTCTTAGCATGTGTGTGTGCGTCTTAGCGTGTGTGTGTGCGTCTTAGCGTGTGTGTGTGCGTCTTAGTGTGTGTGTGTGCGTCTTAGTGTATGTGTGTGTGTGTGTGCATGTATAATAAAAGCTGTGTATATATATATATATATGTGTGTGTGTGTGTTTTAGTGTGTATGTGTGTGCATGTATAATAAAAGCTGTATATATATATATGTGTGTGTGTGTTTTAGTGTGTATGTGTGCTTGCATAATAAAAGCTGTATATATATATATGTGTGTGTGTGTGTGTGTGTTTTAGTGTGTATGTGTGCATATATAATAAAAGCTGTATATATATATGTGTGTGAGTGTGTATTTTAGTGTGTATGTGTGCATGTATAATAAAAGCTGTATATATATATG
>NC_142945.1:44104707-44137207 GCF_046866305.1 Octopus bimaculoides | reverse complement strand
TTGGTTGAAATAATTGAATGTGTGTGTATACACACACAAACAAACACACACACACACACACACACACATACACACAGATAAGTAGATAGGTAGATATGACTAGTCTGTCATACCGGCCATGACGAAGGGAAATAGCCCTGAAACTCGAGTCGCCTTTATATATTTATATTTATATATTTGATCCTTTATATTGAACACTCAATATTTCATCGACATTCAATACTTTCGTTCATGGTGCCATCCATTTTTATTTTATTTTATTTTATATTATATATTGTATATTATATTATATATTGTATATTCCATATTCTATACCCCGCATTGGTTCTGCAGGAATATAAATAAAACATAAAAAACAGACAGTGTTGGAACTCTTTTAAACAAAATAAGATATCTATATCTATATGCATATGTATATAAGTGTACACATATGTATAAAGAGAGTTGGAGACAACAGAACAAGTATGGTGTGACAAGGACATGTCATTCATAGGGTCACAGATAGTAATGAAAGAACTCTGGAAAACCAACTGATTGATTGATGTGTTGGTCAAATGATTAATCAAGTAATCAAATAGTTTGTTGAATAGTTTAACGATGAGAATAAGAAACGAAATAGGACCAGCGCATTTGTTTTTTTTTAGTGGCAAAAATGACCCTTCCAAAATATACATTTATACATTTATATAAACATACACATGCACACACACACATAAATAAACATTGTCATATATAAAACACACATACACACGAATGTAAACACACACATATGTAAGATTACTATTGTCACTTTGCAGTTTATAACACCAATGTTGTGGTAAGTAAACAAAGGTAAATGTATTTTGTTATTCTCTTAACAATGCAGACAATAAATGCAATGGAGAGAAAGAGAGAGAAATGGAGAGGGAAGGAGAAGTGGAGGGAAGGTGAGGGGAAGAGTGGGAGTGAGAGAGAAGGGGAGAGAGAATGATTATCTAGCGATGCTTCAGGGCTGGTTATTCATTTATTTTCTGATAAATGACTAACCTATCACCCATCTGCTTATGAAGAGAACTTGGTTGCAATCACTATTTAAATCAAACACAAGCTAGAAGTCAGCTGAAGTGGATATATGTGTGTGCATGTATATGTTTATGTGTGTGCATGTATATGTTTATGTGTGTGCATGTATATGTTTATGTGTGTGCATGTATATGTTTATGTGTGTGTGTGGATGAGTGCGTATTGATAGATTAAAAAACCCCAGCTAAAATGAAGAATACGAAGGAGTAAGGAGGAGACAAATAATTAAAATATGAAGTCAAAAACCAATAAAGAAGGTAGAAAAAAAACAGATATATAAAATGAAACAACTCTATTTAGAGAATGTATACAAAGAAATGTGTACAATAGGAATAATTATGCCAGGAACAGAAGAGAATCTAACATTTTGATATACCTTTTATCAAGGACAAATAGAAATGAAAGAAAAAAAATGCCAAAAGTAATTCAAAGTAAATATTTGGTCGTATTTTGATTAGATGGAAATTGCCCCGTATTTTATGATTTGAATTGCGATAGTCATGCCTTTTGTAGTGTCAAGTGAAAACGTAACCATTTTCTATGGTAGCTTTCTCAAACCTAAACTGTGACTCTAATGTATCATAATACATACTCTTTTACTTGTTTCAGTCTTTTGACTGTGGCCATGCTGGAGCACCAGGACTTATTCTTTGTAAGCCTAGTACTTATTCTATTGGTCTCTTTTGCTGAACCGCTAAGTTACGGGGACGTAAACACAGCAGCATCGGTTGTCAAGCGATGTTGGGGGGACAAACACACACACACACACACATATATATATATATACGACAGGCTTTTTTCAGTTTCCATCTACCAAATCCACTCACAAGGCTTTGGTCGGCCCGAGGCTATAGTAGAACCCAGAACCATGTGATTGGTAAGCAAGCTACTTACCACACAGCCACTCCTGCACCTATACACAGCCACTCCTGTGCCTATAATAAGCATACAGTTGATTTTTAATCAAACCCAATATACGACAGGTACTTATTTTATCAAACCTGGAAAAACGGTGGGTAAAGTCTACCTTGGCTCGTTTTAATTACAAGTCTCCAAGTGACAAGGAAATACTACTTTTCTTTTCCCTGATGTTTATATCCCTCACTAAACAGTCAGGTCATACCAAGAAAACTCGTTAACCATAGGTCCAATTGTTCATGGCTGATCTTTCTGTGGCTCAACAATAACAACAACAATAATATAAATAAGAAAGCTACTTTTTTAATGACTGACTAGTAAATTCCAGGCAAGGATTTGAACTGAGATCCCAGCAATTGCTAGTTAAATTTCTCGTTTTCAATCAATGATATAACACAAGTTACATAAGTTCAGAGAAATTAAAGTTTTGATAAAAATTAAAAAAAACAACTAAATAAATAGATTTGATGAAGTGTGAAGCATGAATAATTAATCCATTGATTAATGGATTTCTACTTCGTTCTTCTTTTGTTAATATCAAAACTAATTACATTATAACTTTTAGAAAAAGACATGAATAATAAAGAATTGTTGGCAATTTTTATAAATATAAAACAAACTGGAAATGTACTAGCATAAAAATAATAATAATAATAATAATAATAATAAATTCTTCTTTTTATTCTTCTCTTTATTATTGTTATCATTATTATTATTATTATTATTATTATTATTATTATTATTATTATAATCATCGTTGGGTTATTTTAGGGTGAATTATTTTTGGATTTATATATTTTTATGCCTTTTTTTTTTCTATCTCTGATTTATATTTCTTCACTGAAAGAAAGACAATTTTTTTTTTCCTTTTTTTCTTTATTATTTCTTTCTTTATTTATTTTTCCTTTTTTTTTTTTTTCAAGAAGAAATTACTAATTTACTATAACTGGAAAAGTCTTTATGAATTATAACGCTTTACTTGTTTCACATATTCGATTGGCGTCAATATTAAATTCCTTTTTTGTTAATTTATTATTATCAATTCCGTTTTTTTTTTCCCCCTTAATTTCCAGAAATTATTTTGAAATAACTAAAATATCTTTACAACAATGAATAAATAAATAATAGAGATAATATATGAATTTATATATATATATATATATATATATATATATATATATATATATATATATATATATATATATACATACATAGACATACATGTATATGATTTCTTTGTAGTTTAAATCAAAGTCTCTTATTAACTAAATGAAGTGTTCTAATTTTGTGGTTAGCAGTCTTCTGAAATTTTGTAGTGCAAATGTCCCTAATGAATACATTTAGTTACACTCATAGAAGGTCAGCTTAACCAAGAATCTGACAACGTAACTTCCATAGTCTGCATATTTTGATTTTCACATCACCTACATCATTTTAAGCAGTTTACTATGCAAAGGGGTCAAGCTTATCCGTTTCTTTTCTGTTTACTAAAAGCACAAACCAAATCTCCCTTTGAGTAGTTTAAACCAAAGTCTCTTATTAACTAAATGAGTAGTTAAAGATTATCTTTACTTGCCATAGTAAGTGCCAACACCTCATTATTAATAATGCGTTGGTTATTGTTATCATAGACAATCAGGCTATGACCAAAGGTGTTCTAACGATGACAATCGCATCATCATTTTTTCATGAAGATATCTGTCTAGAAATACACTTATCACCATCATCATCATCATCATCTTTTAATGTCATTATCCATGCTGGCATGGGTTGGATGGTCTGACATGAACAGACAAACCACCTGAAGAAGATTGGTGGATGGATGCATCGATGGATGCATCGATGGATGCATCGATGGATGGATGGAGGGATGGTTGGGTGGAGGGAGGAAGAGATGGTTATGTTAGAAGTTCTTGTTAATTAGTTAAAATCAAACAGAAGATGGCTGCTTGAATTTTTCTCCAAGTCAGACTCTGCATAGCCAACTCATCTGGATGCCCTTTCTAATGCCAACCACTTTACAGAACATACAGGGTGCCTTTAATGTAACACTGATACAGGCACATTTATGTGGAACCAGCATGGTTGCTTTTATATAGCACTAGCACCCATGAGCCTACAAGACAAGGAACTCGCAGCTTAGAGAGAGTTGTAGAGAACATGCCCGAATGCATGGATGGCCACGATTTGACTTAGTTTGATGTGTTTTCTCAAGCACAGCAAACCACCAGAAGTTGCAGTCGCAGTCCCTTGTCATCTCTGTGAGGCCCAAAAACTGAAGATCCTTTCTCATCACTTCATCCCACGTCTTCCTGGGTATACACCTTCCATATGTTCATTCCATTTTTAAAGGTTGCAAGGGTATGAGATGAAGTGGATTTGACTGTTATTTCTAGTCCAACGTCCATATAAGAATCTGTTTCATTATACAATATGATTCCAATCACATGAATCAACTAGAATATCTTGAAACAATAAGATACTTCAGAGTATTTTTCAATAAAGAACAAGAGAAATTACCAGAAATAGTCAATAACCTGCCACAACCATGGACTATCAGAATTGATAAATTATTATTCTGCTTAGGTGGTAGTAATGGTGGTGGAGAATAGTTATCTTGTCCCAAAATAAAGGTCAGCTCTATATCTAGATTATGTCTTCCAAAAACGATCCACTAATACAATGGGAAATGTAAATAATGAGAGAGCAAGCATTTCTGGACCTCTTTATATTGCAGGATGTCAGATCTGTCGTTCCATAATCTTCAGATTTATGTAATTCTTGGACATATTCCTCATTAGTTATTGAATTTGCATTATAAATATGTTATATAAGGTTTTCTACCAACATGGAATTAACCCTTAATATTCAAATGGAACTAAAAGACTTGGCTACCAGCAATGGTTAGGAATAATCAATTGAAAAAACAAATGGCTTTTTTTTTTTTTATATTTTGAAAATTTGAATCAATATTGTGTTGCAGTTGTTACTATTCTCTGGTGCTGTGAGCATAGCAATAATTATTCAAACTTGTTATCAAATACATTCTCAGAGTAGCTATCCATCATGTGAGAATTGGTGTGCAGTAAGTTAATCTCACCATGTCCATAGTATCTGCCACAAGGGTAATATCTTCTTTGATAAATAAGCGCTTTCTAAAATATTACATTTGCTATATTCTGCTAACAATGATTAGGTTAACGCCACTATCCAGTGTTGGCTGTGAAATAAGAAATAGGAAATAAGGAACTACAGAAACGAAGTCTTCAAGCACAGGATCGGGAGTACCAAAAGATAATAAAGAACATAGACAAATATATTTTGGAACTGGTGCCATGTAAAAAGCACCCAGTACACTCTGTAAAGTGGTTCGCATTAGGAAGGGCATTCAGTTATAGAAACCATACCAAAACAGAAAACCGAAGCCTAGTGCCATGCTCCATCTTGCCAACTTCTGTCACATCAGCCAACCCATGCCAGCACGGAAAACAGGCGTTAAATGATGATGATAATGATGATGATGATTATGCTGATGATGACAACAATGACCACAATGACAACAATGATTGTTACACGTCATTGTCTAATTTGTCATCATTCACTGTGGCAATGATATCATCATCATCAACACTATCATTGCCATTATCATCATCATCATCATCATCATCATCATCACTTCTATAAATCCTTTAGCATGGCTTCTGGTCTTAATCAGGTACATATGACAGCAAGCAAGCTCCTTTGGACTTTGGAACTGTCAACATCCTTTTTTGCAGGATGTTGAGTTTCAAGTAGTGCTGGTTTTTGTAAGGCTACAATATCAGGTGATACAATGTAGAATTGCAAAACTTGTTAGGAATGCAGCCAAAAGCTCCAATTACTATTGGCACAAATTTGGTTTGTGTATTTCACATTCTTGAGATTCCAATCGGAGCTCTAAATAGTTATCAACTTTCTGCGCTCCTTGTTAGCTAAATTAAAGTTACCTGGAATGGTTACATCTATAATGCAACATTTTTGATCTCTCTTTCTCTTTCACAATGATTTCTGGTTGTTTATGTTGCTCTTTTACATTATTTGTACTTAAAAAATCCCACCAAATTTTTTGCATTTTCTAATATTCTGTCAGACAATATGTCAGTACCATTCCTAGCCTGCCTTGTCTAGTGCACCAGTGAAGAAGTAAAACACACTTTATTATGGCAACTTATGTTCTCTTTCAGTGTAAGCATTTGAAGGGTACCTATGACATGGACAGTAGTAGTAGTAGTAGTAGTAGTAGTAGTAGTAGTAGTAGTTGGTATGATTTTTTCTACTTCCATCAATTTTGTTTTCATTTCGTGCCAAGTGCCTTTCATTCTTTCAGAGTTGAGGAAATAAGTACCAGGTGAGCACTGGGGGTCGATGCAATTGACCCTACCCCACCCCACCCCCTGCAAAATTTCAAGCCTTGTGCCTATAGTAGAAAATATTACTATTATCATTATAATTATTTGAGGAGTTCAATTTCTGCTGAGGTTGATTTTTGCCTTTCATTCTTTCAGGGTCGATAAAGTAAGTACCAGTTGAACACTGAAGGCGGAGAGCTGGCAGAAACGTTAGCATAACGGGCGAAATGCTTAGCGGTATTTCGTCTGCCGTTACATTTTGAGTTCAAATCCCGCCGAGGTCGACTTTGCCTTTCATCCTTTCGGGGTCGATAAATTAAGTACCAGTTACGCACTGGTTCGATGTAATCGACTTAACCCCTTTGTTTGTCCTCTCTATGTTTAGCCCCATGTGGGCAATAAAGAAATTGAACACTGGGGTCAATGTAATCAACTTATGCTATCCCAGAACTTGCTGGCCTTGTGCCAAAATTTGAAACTATCATCATCATCACCACCACCATCATCATCATCGTTGTCACCATCATCATCATCATCATCATCATAATTCTAATTATCATTATCATACACTTGTATCAAAGTTTTTCAATCTATTTCTCTTTTTACACAATATTACACAATATCATCTTTCTTTATATTATTTCTCAAATCATTCAATCAAAAAACAAACAAACAAACAAACAAACAAAAAAACACAGTTCGATAATAAGATAAACCAGCAGGTGAGTTCTGCATTGGACTGCTGGCACATGGATTCTTGTAGCAATTCCTATCAGAAATTTTCTTGAGATTGAGCTGACGCTAATTTCTGTCATTCAAGCTAATTATTAAAGAGGGGTCATAATACAAAAGCTACAATAATTTTGAGATCTGACAGCAGTTCAACAGTTTATCAGCAAAGACAATGACTATGTTTAGTGAGGTACAGTACATTTCTTCTCATATACTTCCTATATGCTAATTATTATATTGACAGGTTTAGCTGAAATTTATTTAATTAAATTCATAGAGTCAATGAATAATTCGCAAGCATTTCAGAAAAGAATGTATTATATCTTTGTTGACAGAATTAATGGTTATGATGATAAATTGTTGCGTGGTCGTGAGGAAAGAAGCTTGCTTCCCAACCACATGGCTCTGAGTTCAATCCCACTGTATGGCACCTTGGACAAGTGTCCTTTACTATAACCATGGGCTGACCAAAGCCTTGTGAGTGGATTTCGTATATAAGAAGCCCATTGTATATATATATATGTATAGGCGTAGGAGTGGCTGTGTGGTAAGTAGCTTGCTTACGAACCACATGGTTCCAGGTTCAGTCTCACTGCATGGCACCTTGAGCAAGTTTCTTCTACTATAGCCTCGGGCCGACCAAAGCCTTGAGTGGATTTGGTAGATGGAAACTGAAAGAAGCCCATCATATATATGTATATATATATATATATGTATGTGTGTGTGTACATGTTTGTGTGTCTGTGTTTGTCCCACCAACATCACTTGACAACTGATGCTGGTGTGTTTACGTCCCAGTAACTTAACGGTTCGGCAAAAGAGACCGATAGAATAAGTACTAGGCTTACAAAGAATAAGTCCTGGGGTCGATTTGCTCGACTAAAGGCGGTGCTCCAGCATGGCCACAGTCAAATGATTAAAACAAGTAAAAGAGTAAAGAGTATACATGTGTGTGTGTATGTGTGTTTATGTCTGTGCTTGTCTCCCAACGCTGCTTGATAACTGGTATTGGTGTGTTTATGTTGTAACTTAGCAGTTCAGCTAAATAAACTGACAGAATAAGTATCAGGCTTAAAAATATAAAAAGTACTAGGAGCAATTCATTCGCCTGAAATTTCTGCAAGGCAGTGCCTCAGCTTGGCTACGGTCTAATGATTGAAGCAAGTAAAAGATAAAAGACCATTTAGAACAGGGGCTTTCAAATTGTGGTCCGCGGACCACAGCGGGTCCGCAAGTCAAAAAGTTTGAAAACCTCTGATTTAGAACACAGCCCTGACTTTGATTTCAGATCGCAAACTTACTGTAGCTATTGCATTACGAGCTTGGGCAAGGAATCTGAATCAGCAAAATACAAGCTTTTGTCCTATTTCTCATCAGAAGTGGTCAGTTAGAATGGCATATATCCAACTGTCAAAATCAACCGTTCCAACAAATGAAATTATTCGGTCTATACAAACATAGAAAACGAGATTAAAACAGTGAAAATATAAAATAAAAGATAAATGAAGCTTGGAAGAATGCTAACCAAACTGTTAGTTACAGCTTATTTCATTCTCTCTCATGTAACACGCAAACATATACAATATACATACATCTGATTCAAGACCAGCAGAAACCAAAACCAGCTCATCAATGCTAGTAACTTTTCTAATATATAGGTAAAGTCTATCTCTCTCTTATCACAGATCTTATACTAAGAGACTAATGGAACAAAATAAATGAACACTGAAGTCCCCTTAATATATTATTAAAAATAACCACTGAGATCTACTTCCATTTTGGCTCACTTGCTTTCAGAAATGGCTTGTCAATTCTAACTTTATCCATTGTATAATTAGCTATGACAAAATATCCAGTGATATGTATAATAACACACCTTATATGTTAGTTTGACAACTTGATAGATTTGTTCTTTACTTTTTTTTGTTTTTTTGTTCTTTAGTTTGTTTCAGCCATCATGGTTAGGACCATGCTGGAGTATCACCATGTGTTAATAATACAAGAATCACTATAATTTCAGTATCTCAGTATGTGTTTGACAGCATTACATGTCTGTGTGTATGTGTGAGAAAGTGTGTGTGTGGGTGTGTAAGTATGTATACATACATGCATACATATGTGTATATGTGTGTGTAAGTATGTATACATATATGCATACATATGTGTGTATGTATGTGTGTGTGAGTGTTTGCATGTGTGTGTAAGTGTATATACATATATGCATACATATGTATGTATATGTGTGTGTATGCGTGTGTGTGTGTGTGTGTGTAAGTATGTATACATACATGCATACATATGTGTGTATGTATGTGTGTGTGTGTTTGCATGTGTGTAAGTGTGTATACATATGCATACATATGTATGTATATGTGTGTGTGTGTAAGTATGTATACATATATGCATACATATGTGTATATATGTATGTGTTGGTATGTATACATATATGCATACATATCTGTGTATGTATGGGTGTGTGTAGGTGTGTATACATATATGCATACATACATGTGTATGTATGTGTGTGTGATTGTGTGTGTGTATACATATATGCATACGTATGTGTGTATTAGTGTGTGTGTATACTTGTGTGTATATATGTGTGTGTAAGTATGTATACATATATGCATACATGTGTGTTTATGTGAGAGTGTGTGTGTATGTATACATATATGCATACATGTGTGTGTGTGTGTGTGTGTGTGTGTGTGTGTAAACCTAGTCATTGTGTTCAGACATGTTGAAAATTACAAAAGCTATTAAAATATATAATTTTTCGTATTTTATTAATGTCTTTTTAGTTTGACCTTTGAAAATCAAAGTCTTTGCGTGGTATTTTTGTTCACGACTTCATATTCTTAGCTTCTATTTAATGAAATGCGTAAACACTAAAAATTCTTGGATAATAATTATATTTTCTATATGTGAATTTTTTTTTTTTATGCATATTGAATCATGAGTATTTCATAAAAAAAGAAAATACTTTACACTCATTCATGCTTGCATCTGTGGGATGCTTTATTCACTGGAACAGATATTCTGTTGTTGAACAGATGCTGCTTTCATACTGTTAACCACTTAAAAATTGAGTGGTTAATAGCTATTTCAGTCAGGCAAAATCAAATTGTTACCACATTCATATTTTAATCAATTTGAAAATTGGAGTTCTCTCCCTTACTTTTCCTAACAAGAATTATCATTTAATATTAAAGGTTTTCCTTCTCATCGTGGCTGCAACACTTATTTTGGCTCTCTACATTCAATATGTTAACATACACTTAATTAAAGCAGAGAAGGCTAAGCTTTATTGTTACCTCAGGGGTGTAACACAAGTATGGATTAAACTTATAGTATGTGATTCATAGTCCAACTGTGTCTCATAACACTATCCATGGCTTCCAAAATAAATGTGAGATGGTGTATTTTAGGAGGAAGATGTGTAGCTTTTTATACTGAATTAAACATTTTATTCTTGTGAACAGTAGCACTTTGGCTTACAGGTTCCAATAAGTTAATCACTGGTTTATCACTTTGTTGCTTCTGTTTACACACACACACACAGATGCATACACACACAAATGCACATGCACACACAAACATGTGCATACACACACACACTTAGGTATACAGATAAGGTGCTGCATCCTGTGCAAATTGCACAATTGTTTTCTTCTTTAACCCTGGGGAAACTCATGTCCTGTAAACAAATTAGGTGAGTAACTGAAAGAAGCCCATGATATATGTATTATTTAAAACAATTTGATTCTGTTCCATGCGACTTAAAGTTTTGCCGGCCTCTAAAAGAAGCCCATCTCTTTCAGTGTTTAGAATATCTGTCATATATATATGACATCTGTCTGTCGGTCTGTCTGTCTGTCTGTCTGTATGTATGTATGTATGTATGTACGTCTGTCTGTCTCTCTCTCTCTCTCTCTCTCTACCTTGCTGCAGACACTTGCACTAGGTGCAATGAAGTGGGAATGAACCCAGAACCATTTGGTTGGGAAGCTAGCTTCTTACCACACAGTCACATACAACATGAATGACGTAATTATATGCCAGAAGACATTTTCTTCCTATGATCCACCATTTATGGTACCTTACAACAACAACAACAACAACAACAACAACAACAACAACAGCAGCACCAACTACAACAGCGAGAACAACAGCAGCGGCAACAACAGCAACAATAACAACATCTGTAATAATAGCGACAACAATATCGTTTTCAGCAGTCACAAAAATGATGATAAGAAAATCATCAACAATGAGAACACACCATAAAATTTTGAAAAGAAGAAAATATACCTCATATGCAATATAAAACAGCCTGTGTTGAAACTGATCTGGCTACACAATGATCATAAAAAGATATGCCATAATAAAAGCCAGTTTTTCTTAAGTAATGTTAAGTGTTATACAGAATTATAGTAAAACAGAGAATTGTAAAGTGTGAATTATCTTACAGGGCTTGTGGGAATATGGTTGATAGATTCCAAAAGTAAAACCACCATGAAGGAGAGTGCTAAATGGTTATTACCGTGAATGTTGGTGCAATATATATGTGTGTGTGTGTGTGTGTGTGTGTGTGTGTGTGCGTGTGTATATGTATGTGTGTATGTGGATATGTGTGTGCACACACGTTCATTGATATATATATATATATATATATATATATATATATATATATATATATATATACATATATATATATATACATATATATATGCATACATATATAGATATATACATATATAGATATATTTATATATACATATGTATACACATACATTCATACATATATAAATATATATATGTATATATATATATATATATATATATATATATATATATATTTATATATATATACATTTATATATACATATGTGTGTGTGCATATATAAATGTATATATGTATACATACAAGCATTTATACATATATATATCTTTATATGTGTATATATACTCACACATACACACATATATATTTACACCACACTCACATGTGTATATTCATACACATACATATATATATATGTTTATACACACATACATATATACGTACATATATATATATATATACACACACATATATACATATGTACATACATATATATATATACACATACATATATACCTATATATACATATATATATATACACATACATATATACCTATATATACATATATATATATACACATACATATACACCTATATATACATATATATATATACACATACATATATACCTATATATACATATATATATATACACATACATATATACCTATATATATATATATATATATATATATATATATATATATAATATATATATATACACACACATACATATATAACTATATATACATATATATATATATATATATATATATATATATATACACATATATACATGAACACATGCCTACATATATCTACACTCACTCACATACGTACATGCATGCATACATACATACATATACACACATACGTACAAACATACATGTACTCACACATAGATACAGACACACACAAACACACACACACACACATACATACATACATGCATACATACATACATGCATATATGCATGCATGCAACTAACAGTATTAACTACGTGACCCTTATCAATGCTAATATTACAGAATCTACAACAGACGTGTCACATGACAGAGGACATAAGTTCAAATCCATAAATCTATGCACACACCATATACACAAACACATACATAGATGTATATATATATATGTAGACGTATGTGTGTGTGTATAGATATTTCTATGGGTATATATTTATGTGTGTGTATATAGATATATGTATGTGTATATTTGTATGTGTGTGTGTATATATATGTATGCGTATTTATATGTATGCATGTGTGTGTGTCTGTGTTCTTTTATTCTTTTATTTGTTTCGGTCATTTGTCTGTAGCCATGCTGGAGCACCGCCTTTAGTCGAACAATTCGACTCCAGAACTTATTCTTTGTAAGCCTAGTACTTATTCTATGGGTCTCTTTTGCCAAACTGCTAAGTTATAGGGACGTAAACACACCAGCATCCATTGTCAAGCGATGGTAGAGGGACAAACATACACACATGCACGCACACACACACACATTCACACACACATTCACACACACACACACACACAGAGGAATATATACAAGTAATGCTGGTCAACTTGGTACCAGTTTCGAAATTTAGCGCCAAATAGGTGCCTGATTTTTCATCAGCTAAAGTCTGCCAGCTAATTACTACTACAGTAATTAGCTGGCAGACTTTGGCTGATGAGAAATCAGGCACCAATTTGGCACTAAATTTCGAAACCTGTACCAAGTTGACCAGCACTACTTGTTCTGACTTAAGAGAGGTAAGATGTTATTATCGTTCACTAAAACTTTTTCCTATCATGTCTCTAGTAGATTTGTGACTATTCGGTGGTACAGAAGTATTTTTGACTTCTACTTTTTAGCAATGTACGTGCTTATGTAGTGCCCTTGTGTATATATGTGCATATCTAACATTGTATGTATATATTTTATATACATATATATATATATATATATATATATATATATATATATATATATATATATATATATATATATATCAAAAGCACCCAGCACACACTGTAAAGTTGTGGTGTTAGGAAGGGCAACCAACCAAATCAAATTGGAACTTGGTATAGCTCTCATGGTTGTCAGCTCTAGTCAAACCGTCCAACACATGCCAGCATGGAAAATTGAGGAGGAGGATGATGATGATATATATCTACTAAAGTGACTTTTGTATCATCCTAGATAGGTTTATCATTTTTATACTTATGCTTCATGCTTAGACAGATTGGTTGAGGTCAATATAGAGTGAGTCATTATAGAGCTACTGCCCTCTTGGATAGGTCATTAGAGTGTACTCAATATATTTTATTGTAGGACTGGAATAAACGTGATTCTCAAATCCCTGACAAGAACCAAAGGTTCTTTCAAACTTATGTTCTCTTTGCTTTTTTACTGACCGTTTTATAGAGTAAAATCAGGAAATATTTCATAATAATAATAAATTAATAATGATGATCAAGAAAAATGTATAAAATATACATAACAGAAATAATATGAAGAGATACTTTTTAAATATAACAAATACCTGTGAAAATTCTGTGCCATTTTGTTTCTGTTATTTTTCTTTTGTTTCCACCCCACCCCAGTCTCTGTTGGGAAATAAATCAGTTATATTTCAAAGAGTCCTTACCTACAAAATAAGAAAAGAAGAAATAGATTAATCTTTTTTATCATTTGCATTGCATAACACAGAGAGAGAAACACACA
Source organism: Octopus bimaculoides (assembly GCF_046866305.1). Lineage (NCBI taxonomy): Eukaryota > Metazoa > Mollusca > Cephalopoda > Octopoda > Octopodidae > Octopus > Octopus bimaculoides. Next base: position 44,122,772 of record NC_142945.1, on the reverse strand, counting down.
CACCTTATATATATGTATATATATGTGTGTGTGTGTATAGATAGATAGACAGATAGATAGATAGATAGATAGATAGATAGATAGATAGATAGATAGATAGATAGATATATTGATAGATAGATAAAGTGAGAAACAGATGTGCTGGATGAAAAGGTAATAAAAAATACCAGAAAAAATTTAACATTCATTAAATTTTTTTAAGTAATCGTGAAAGTGATTAATAAATAACGTTTTACATCACTTATCAACAGACAATACATGACTTATACACAAAGAGAAATCAATTTGTATTATAACATTAAAAGTATGAAGGAAAGAAAAAGAATTTTATAAAACAACATAAAAGCAATCATTTATTGAAGTTTTCTTATAAGTTTTTCTAAGATTTTTTCCAACTTTCAGGTATGTATGTATGTATGTATTCATGCAGGTATGGACGTAGTTACAAAATTGCTTCCCAACCACATGGTTCTGGGTTCAGTCCCACTGCATAGCACGTTGGACAAATGTTTTCTATTTTAGCCTTGGGCCTATCAAGGCCGTGTGACTGGGTTTAGTGGATGGAAACTGAAAGAAGTCCACTGTATGTATATGTGTGTGTGTGTGTGTGTGCATGTGTGTTTGTGTGTACACACACACACATACGCACAAACACACACATGCACACATGCAAACTATATATAGTTTACTGTTCTTTCACAGGTAGGATCGACAGAAAGAACTCTATCCAGTGAGAGGTAAATATGATTTAATATACACAGAATTTAAAAGAGAAACACTAGTTATTTCATGCTGTAGAGATACAATAATTTCACAGGTTTATATAGTATACCGTGTGTCTCTAAGCAATTCTTCAGGCTCAGTGCATATTGCTAGTCCTGCTTTTCAAATAGGACTAACTGTATTCACTGAACATGAAGGATTGCTTAGATCACATGACATGTTATATAAATCTGCCAAATTACTGTACCTTTACTGCAAGAAACTATTGGCAACTCTTTTTTTAAAATTATGTGCATATTACATCATATTAGATATTATCACTCATCAGTATCAGTCAGCTGGAATTAGTTGAGGTAAATATTTTATGGCTAGATGCTCTTCCTGTCACCAAACCTCACCTGCTACCAAATAAAATAATATTTCTCCATGACTAACATGTTTCCTTAGAAAATTTGAAATGAAGGACTTGGTTTGTATGACAGTGACACTATTTTACAACTATTAGACAAAACACATACACATATTCATACAATGGGCTTCTCTCAGTTTCCATCTATCAAATCTGTTCACCAGGCTTTGGTCCAACTTGGGGCTGTAGAAGAATATAGTTGCCCAAATTGCCACATAGTGGAACAGCCATGTCTGCACCTATACACACACACACACACATGCACACACACACTCACATACACGTGTGCACACACACACACACACACACACACATATATATATAAGCACACTCATGCATACACATATACACATGCATTTGCATACATATGTATCATCTACTCATTAGGATAATAATGGTAATTATAAGAGAAAGGATAATGAAGATCATTAGTATCATGTTATGATAACAATGGTGATGATGATAATAATGGCACTGATTGTAATTATGTTTTTGTTGTTGGTTGTTTATGATAATAGCAATGACAATGATGCTGCCAAAAATCATGATAATAAGGAATACCTGAAGTTAGAAGCGTTAGGTTAAATATCTATTGTTATGGGAATGATAATGTTGACATATGACAATAAAATTACGTTTTCTTTAATTAATACCAAATTTCTGATTACATTTAATACTCACACATATCTTTTACTCATGCTTGCATAAATTTATATATACATGCATTACTATTATATATATATATATATATGTGTGTGTGCGTGTTAAATATACATTTATATATGTATACATATATACATATATAAGTGGTGGGTTTTTAGAACATATATGTATATAAACACACATATATATAAATTTATAATTACATATATATAATATATAAATATAGATACATATATATATATACAAATATATACAAACATATGCATATATATATATATATATATATATATATATATATATATATATATATATATATATATATACACATACACATATATATATACATGTATAGAAACACACATACACAAGAATACACACACACACACGCTTTTGTTCAGTTTCTCTCATTATGAAATGTGGTAATGCTAAGAAAGATTACAATTACCAACGAAAACAGAAATCTCACAATAAATCATAAAGTGTGAGAGTTTTAATTTATGCGCGAGTTTGTGTGCACATATGTGCGAGTGTGTGTATATATATATATATATGTATTTATATGAATATGAATATACATATTAATATTTGTATATCTGAACATATATGAATACATATGTGTGTGTGTTTATATATATATATATATATATATATATATATAAATATGTATGCATGTATGTTTATATACATGTGTATATATGTGGTTATATTCAGAGAGAGGGAGAGAGAGAGAGAGAGAGAAAAAGTTGTGTGTTGTTAGGAATTGAGAAAAATACTTACATAAACGTTTCATTTTCTCTTTGTATTGTAGATTATTGATATAGATAGTCACCATTGAAATATTTAAGTGGATTTAAAGATGACAAATATAGAAATCAACAAATGATTTATAGATAATGGACAGACAAAATATATAAATAAACATGAATATATATTTTTACCTACACACAAATACATACAAACCCAATGTATACTAATTAATTATCTCTTGCTCTCTCACTCTCTCTATGTGCACGAGTGCGTATATGTGTGTGTATATATATATATATATATATATATATATATATATATATATTGGGAGAATTCACAAAAAAAAAACAAAAGATGAAGACTGATGGTGTAGACAACAAGCAGATGTATTAGTTTAATGCTCGGGAAGTGAAAAAGTCTGTAACGTTTCAAGCCTATGCTCTTCCACAGAAAGGAACACAGAAAGAAATAAGGAGAGAAAATGAAGAATGTGTAGTGGCTAGCGATCTATCAAGGTGAATGCCGGGCAGAGGGGTCGCACAGGAGTGCTAGGAAGAAAGAGAGATAATAAAGTATATATATATATATATATATATGCGTGTATACATAATATGCATATATATGTATATATAATATATATGTATAATACACACACACACAAATACAATGGGCTTCTTTCACATTGTCTGCCAAACTCACTCACAAGGCCTTCGTTTGCCTGAGGCTATAGTAGAAGACGCATGATGCTGTGCAGTGGCTCTGAACCTAGAACAGTGTGGTTGGGAAGCAAACTTCTTACCACACAACCATACCACACACACACACACAAATACAATGGGCTTCTTTCACATTGTCTGCCAAACTCACTCACAAGGCCTTCGTTTGCCTGAGGCTATAGTAGAAGACGCATGATGCTGTGCAGTGGCTCTGAACCTAGAACAGTGTGGTTGGGAAGCAAACTTCTTACCACACAACCATACCACACACACACACACACACAAATACAATGGGCTTCTTTCACATTGTCTGCCAAACTCACTCACAAGGCCTTCGTTTGCCTGAGGCTATAGTAGAAGACGCATGATGCTGTGCAGTGGCTCTGAACCTAGAACAGTGTGGTTGGGAAGCAAACTTCTTACCACACAACCATACCACACACACACACACAAATACAATGGGCTTCTTTCACATTGTCTGCCAAACTCACTCACAAGGCCTTCGTTTGCCTGAGGCTATAGTAGAAGACGCATGATGCTGTGCAGTGGCTCTGAACCTAGAACAGTGTGGTTGGGAAGCAAACTTCTTACCACACAACCATACCACACACACACACACACACAAATACAATGGGCTTCTTTCACATTGTCTGCCAAACTCACTCACAAGGCCTTCGTTTGCCTGAGGCTATAGTAGAAGACGCATGATGCTGTGCAGTGGCTCTGAACCTAGAACAGTGTGGTTGGGAAGCAAACTTCTTACCACACAACCATACCACACACACACACACACAAATACAATGGGCTTCTTTCACATTGTCTGCCAAACTCACTCACAAGGCCTTCGTTTGCCTGAGGCTATAGTAGAAGACGCATGATGCTGTGCAGTGGCTCTGAACCTAGAACAGCGTGGTTGGGAAGCAAACTTCTTACCACACAACCATACCACACACACACACACACACACACACAAAAACATACATATTTTAGAGCTACGCATGTATGTGTAATAATCTAATGGGTAAAGTAAATACGTCAAAACATACACATGAAAAAAGTATGGACATGATGATTATGATGACTCAACTTGTTGGGATGTTTACCGGACCAGTTTATCTGTAGAAACAGTTTCATGCCCTTGTTAGTTTGATATATTTACTCTCTTGGAATTAGAATATTTAGATAGACTGCACATGTGCAAATATAAAACATATATATATTAATACAAACATACATATATAACACACAACATACATATATTTGTGTATATATATATATATATATATATATATATATATATATATATATATATATATATATATTGCAGATAATTGGGTAGTCTAGTAATTATTTTCTTCTGGATGCATTTTCTTAATGCATTTTGATGAATAACTGTATTAACGACCCTAAATATTGCTTTTACAGTGTTTGCTCAAGCACTCTAGTGGTTTAACAACCACTGTTCATGGTTGAGTGGAATATCTAGGAAGCTTCTCCAAATTATAACATTGTGTGACTGGACTGTTGCTAGTGTATTAGAACTCAATGAATTTAAGCCCCTCATTAATCAAGTCTGGCTTACAAAATAATTGGTTGGACTATTTACAGAGTCATCTTTATTACATATTTATATATATATATGAGATAAAGATTAAAGATTATTGGGCATACATGTTGTTAACAAGAGAACCAGTTCTGAAATTAATCATGTGACAATATTTCATGATGGATTCCAATAAGCCCGCTTGACAAAAATTGAAAAAAAAAAAAAGTAGAAATAAGGTAAAAACTAAGAATAAAATAAAAAAAAAATAAAAAACAAGAATAAAATTTTAAAAAATAAAGAAAGAAAAACAAAAAGTAAACATTAATTACTCATTTGCAGAAGAGAATTTTTGATTTGTTCATAAGACTATCAACATTTTCCACAACCACCCTGCTTTCAACAATTAAGTATTTAAAATATTACAAATACTTTGGTTAATTGTGCTAAAAGAATATTGTTTCTAAACAGGAATTCAAGATAGAACTCCAGTGACATAATGTATTCGTTTTCTTTGAGAATGTAGTAATATATTACAAGACAAATCATATCTCCAGAAATAATCATATATTATATGTGGAGTAACAAAGGAAAAGTTTAAAATCAGATATGCACAACACATGCACTTATTCGACAGTATATACTGAAGGAATACAATATCTCTTTCAAGACACATTTGGGATTTAAGAATAAAAATATAGAGTCAGCAATAATAGACAGTATCACCCCTTACATAAATGGTTGTATGACATGCTCCCAGTGTACCACAGAAATATATTGCATGATAAATATTCATGCTTAACAAATGAAATTAGGTTTTAGACAGAATAAACACATTTTTAAAAACTATTTGTTGGAGGTGTCAGAGGAAGTGTAGAAATCAGGACCAAAATAAAATAATAGATCAATTGGACCAATAACATAGAAATGGAAACTGTGAAAGGACATGACAAGAGCAGAAAAAAACGCATAGTGGCATTAGCCAGATCCCTAATAAATCAATGAAGAAAAATGATACAATGATTTAATCGGCCAACAGAGGTAAAACAACAGACAAATTAGCTAATGAAAAGTGACAGGCTGACAATAAGTGAAATGGCTTCACACTGACAAAATAATATTTAGAAACGGGAAGGTAGGGAGCTGGCTGAATCATTAGGACACCAAGCAAAAGGCATAGCAGCATTTTGTATGTTTTTGTTTCAAATTCTTCTGCAGATGACTTTGCTTTCATTCTTTTGGGTTTGATAAAATAAGTACCAGTTAAGCAATGGGGTTGAATGTAATCATCTCCCCCCCCCCCCGGAACTTGCTGGTCTGGTGTCAAAATTTGAAACCAACAATCATGATATAATAATTAAATCAACCAAACGAGGCAAAAACAACAGACAAATTAGAGGATGGAAAACAGCTTGGCAAGAATTGAAATGACAACACACCGACAAAAATATTTAGAATCTGGAAGCTGGCAAGCTAGCAGAATCGTTAGTACATTGGGTATTTTGTCTGTCTTTCCATTCTGGTTTCAAATTCTTCCTCGGCTGATTTTGCTTTCATCCTTTTGGGAGTCGATAAAATAAGACCCAGTTGAGCACGGGGGGGGGGGGGGTCGAGGTAATTGATTTATCACTACCTTCAAACTTGTGACCTTGTGCCAGAATTTTGGAACCAATGTTTAGAAACTGGCCATGAAAACAATAGACACAAACAGAAGAGTGAACCAGTTCTATCATATAAAAAAAAAAACAGCTTGAAATACCAGTAAAAAATGTTTCAAGATCACAGTGACATTAAATCTGAAGTGTGGGAAAGAAATTTAGGGCAACTTTTTAGAATCTAAACCGGTCATATCCAGCTCAAATATTCAACCTGTTTTATGTTTAAACCAGCCAGATTTGGCCTTTCAAACCTACCCTACAATGTTATTCTAAGGATAAAAAAATCACATTATCAAAATCTTAGAGCTACAAGATAATGCATGATTAATTTAAAACAAGGCGAATGAATAAGCATTACATTTGACAAAGTAATCTGAATATTAAAGGGTTAAATAAGCAATATATTCAGTTCTGTGTGTTGTGTTTTCTCTGCTACTTTTGTTTATAGAATGAAACAGTTTAATTTTACACACACACACGTTCTTATATATACAGGGAGAGCATGTGCAAAGGCAATAAAACTTTAATGTTTAATGAATATATACAAAATAACTCAGAATGGTAACAGCTTTTGCAGATATCATTATGTGTGTGTACACACACCCACACATACATACACCCACCCACACATACATAGACACACATATATATATATATACACATACATACATTCACACACACAAACATACACACATGTATACATGAAAATGTAGATATGTATATATTTATATATATACATATACACACACACACACATATATATATACACACACACACACACACACTCACATATATACACATACATACATGTACACACATATACACATATACATAAAATGTATATATATGTATATATACACATATATATATATATATATATATATATATACATATATATATAAATATACATACATATATATATATATATACATATATATATACATACATATATAAATATACATACATATATAAATATACATACATATATAAATATACATATATATATATATATATATATATATATATAAATATACATACATATATATATATATATATATATATATAAATATACATACATATATATATATATATATATATATATATATATATATATAAATATACATACATATATATATATATATATATATATATATATATACATACATATATATATATATATATATATATATATATATATATATATATATATATATATATATATAAAAATATACATACATATATATATATATATATATATAAATATACATACATATATATATATATATATATATATATATATATATATATATATATATATATATATATATATTTATTTATTTATTGTAAGGTGTGAACAAGATCTCCATGATGATGTGAGTTGTGATTATGTATTCACATTCCTGAGTAACTGACAGAATTTTGTGTTGCTAACACACTTCTCTCTTCTTACTTCTCTGTAACTGTATCAATTTAATAAAATGGCAAAACAACAGCAACACCAAAATAACTCTGATTTATACATACATCAGGTTTGATATGTGTATAAATCATGTAAGTAAATAAATTAATTAATAAGTAAATAAACATGTACATAGGCACAGGAGTGGCTGTGTGGTAAGAAGCTTGCTTCCCAACCACATGGTTCTGGGTTCAGTCCTACTGTGTGGCACCTTGGGCAAGTGTCTTCTACAATAGCACAGATTGAGATCCCTGTTGACGTGTCATTAATATATCATTGTAGCAACTGACTTAATTTAAATTTACTAATTTCTTTGGTCAAAAGTTGTGATGTCACATTGGTGTACTATTTAGCTGGAGTTAAACATTGCACATTGTAGCATTTAAATGCTGCAGGCTGTGTTACAACACTTTCCATCTTCCTCTACATTACATTATATAATTTTGCTATAATTCTGGTGCGCTATAGTTTGTTACAATTGCTGGGATCGGGAGACAAAATGGACTCACCAAGTTTCATTCCAATGTCTTCAGAGAATCGGTTTATGAGATTCAGTTGCTTTTTGATACGGTTAATACTTGGCCCAAACAGCTTCAGGTCATCAGCTGAGAAAAGGTGAGGGATGTTATATGACCCTTTCTTACAGCCGCTGTGTAGTATCATCAGGTGTGATAGGGGATTCGATGAGAGAACAAAGATATTTAGTTATGTCTCCAGAAATAAACGTAACAAAAGTTTTTTCAAATGGAATTTCAGAAGAATACATTGTAGGGAAGATGAAAAGTAAATATTCTCTTGGATAACATGCCAGTACATCTATTATAAGTTATGCTTGCATGAGGTTTTATACATATTCTTAATAGCTAAGGGAAAACTGAGGCTATGTATACATGTGTTCTGCTCAGAAAAGTAACAACATGTTAATGCTCTTTATACTGATGAACCAAAATGTGTACCTATGAATGGTCAGTTAACCTGCAAGACATAGTTTCTAAATCTCACTCATTAAAATACAGCCATTTTTGAGCATGAAATTCATAACATAATTAGGATAGATAATGAATTTGAAGAGAGGCATAAGATAAAAGCTGATGCAGGTATCTCCTCAAGGAGAATTGGTAAATTCTACACATCAAAGCAAAATTTTAAAAAATGGATCACTTCACTGAAAAGCATGCCATCGTTAAAATAGAAAACATTGAATAATGTTGTCCTATATCTACAATGTCTGAAAGATACACAGGATAATGGCCAAGTCCACAATGTCCAAAAGATACACAGGATAATGGCCAAGTCCACAATGTCCAAAAGATAAACAAGATAATGGCCAAGTCACAAGTGGAACACCATTGAGCAAATGCCTGGTAGTTTATGTCCAAACTAAGCTCAGTAACAACTATATATACACAGTCAACCAAACAAAAGACCTCTACATGGTTACTTTACTTGCAAGAGATAACAACCAAATCTCACTTCAGATTTCAAGATTTAGGAAATAAGTATCAGTTGACTGCTGGGGTTGATGTAACAGTGTAGCACACACCTCTAAAATGTTAGACCTTGTGTCTGTAGTAGCAAGAAGAAATGATTACTAATTCGAACAACTTTACATCACATTATGAATGTGATTTTAATTGATTAAACGTTGTCTTTAGTTCATTATATTTAATATATTAGGTGCTGCAGGTATGGCTATGTGGTAAAGAGCTTGTTTCCCAACTACATGGATTCAGGTTCAGACCCACTACATGGCACCTTGGGCAAGAATCTTCTACTATAGTTTTGGGCTCACCAAAAATCTGTTAGCAGATTTGAAAGACAGAAACTGAAAGAAAATCATCACATACATGTGTGTGTGTGTGTGTGCGCACACGTTTGCATGTGTGTGTTTGTGTCTGTGGTTGTCCTCACCACCACTTGACAACCACTGTCCATGTGTTTACATTTCATAACTTAGTGGTTTGGCAAAAGTGTCCAATGGAATAACTACCAAACTTAACAAAAGTAAGTGCTGGGGTAAATTCCTTCAACTAAAGATTCTTTGAGGCAGTGATCCAGCATGGCTGCAGTCTAATGACTGAAACAAGTAAAAGCTAAAAGGTATCAGTCCTCTCCTACTTAACTATAGGCTTTTTATACAGAAGTCATTCCTGGAAAATTTCCCAACACAATATTATCATTTTTAAACAAACTGACAGTAAACACTAAACACATCAAACATACCCTTACTAACCCAGCCCCATACCAGGCTTTGCCCTGCCCTACCATGCTGTCAATTAAACATACTGTCATTATTTACTATGTAACGGTTTTCGGTCGCCAGAACTGCATAGAAAAATTAGCATGATCTTGTCAATTAGTCTATTTTTTTTTTTTTTTTTTTAACAGAATCATACTCAAAAGTTTTCACTCAGCTTAAGACGGCTTGAAAAATAAAAAAAATATTAAAAAAATATATATAAAAGAACATTAATGTTTGCTATTTTTTCTTCTTCCAAAGACTTATAAGTCTTTCAGGAAACATTAATATTTGAACTGCTTAAAAAACTTCTTTTTTTTTTTTATATTTAGATCAGTGTATTTTATACATTATATATTCTGTCTGTTTTATGATTGTGTGTTGTTATTGTTGTTATTTTTGAGGGGTTTTTTAAATGTCAATTTTAAAATGGAAGTTCATTAGAGTTTCTTAGATTATTAAAAAGACTTTTAGAACATCCAGAATAACGCTTTTACCAATATTCTCGGGAGAATATCTTTTATGTCATCTTTTGCTTTAGAAATTTTCACATTTTTTAAATATTTTTTTAATTTTCTTTATACTATGTTTTACTTTTGTGCATTTTCATTTTTTTTCCTTCTTCATTTTCATGTTTTCCTTCTAAATATATTTCGGTTATTATATTCTTATATTATTAATATTATGTTATAGTTACGGGTGGTGAGTTAGCAGGATTGACGGACAGACTGCCTTGCAGTATCTAGTTATGTCCCTTTGCATCATGCATTCAAACCTCGCCAAGGTTAGCTTTGTTTTACAGCCTTCTATAGACTGATCAGGTTGGCTACCTGGCCTCTGCAGTGGACCACTTCACTGAAAAGCATACCATCATTTAAATAAAAGAACATACTGAATAATGTTGTCCAAGTTTCACAATGTTCAAAGGATAAACAGGATAATGGCAAAGTCACAAGTGGAACACCATTGAGCATATGCCTGGTAGCTTATGTCCAAACTAAGCTCAGTAACAACTATATATATATCATCATCATCATCGTTTAACGTCCGCTTTCCATGCTAGCATGGGTTGGACGATTTGACTGAGGACTGGTGAAACCGGATGGCAACACCAGGCTCCAATCTAATTTGGCAGAGTTTCTACAGCTGGATGCCCTTCCTAACGCCAACCACTCAGAGAGTGTAGTGGGTGCTTTTACGTGTCACCTGCACATATATATATATATACACAGCCAATCAAATGAAAGGCCTCCATATGGTTACCTGACCTGCAAGAGATAGCAACCAAATATTGCATCAGATTTCAAGGTTGATGAAATTGGTGCCAGTTGACTACTGGGGTTGATGTGATTGAGTAGCACACACCACTAAAATTTCAGACCTTGTGTCTGTAGTGAGAAGAAATGATGTACACCCCTGGATAGGATGCTGGTCTATCGCAGGATTACTCATTTCTACCAGCTGAGTGGAGTGTAGCAATGTGAAATGAAGTGTTTCACTCACGAATATAACGTTATTGCCTGGTCCAGGAACTGAAACCACAATCTTATGGTCATGAGTCCAACATCCTAACCACTAAGCCACATGCCTCCATCCATCCTTCTGAGTAGATTTTTAAAAAAATACCAATTAAATCCTAGTTTCAAATTTTGGTACAAGGCCAGCAATTTCAGGGCAGGATTAAGTCAAAATTTATCGGGTTGCCACCTCCTTAGCACCCAGGTCACATTCCTAGCACCCTCACCCCACTCACCACCATAAACATAGATCACTTTCGATAGCAAATTTAAAACAACCTTATTTCATAAATAAAACTTAACTTAATCCATTGTTTGGAGGGTTTTCCATCCAGTACCCACTTCCAGCCACCCCATTATCACCCTGCTTTTCTTCAATGCCCCCTTGGATCATTCCTCTGCACCCAAGGGGACAGCACCACCCACTTTGGGAATCATTGAATTACATCAACCCCAGTACTCAACTGGTACATGCTTCATTGACTTTGAAAAGATGAAAGGCAAAGTAGACTCAATGGAATTTAAACTCAGAATCTAAAGCCAAGTAAAATGCCTCACAGCATTTCGGCCGGTAACGATTCTGTTAGCTTGTTGCCTTGAATACAAATTAAATATTGGAGGAAATTGAATTGACTACACCTTAAATTTGAGGTCTTGTGATTATTCTTCATCTTTCTTCAGTTTTATTGGTTTTGGCCACTGGACTGAGACCAAACAAGGGTAACATCTCTAAGACTTTCAATGAAGCATATCAACTCCGGCATCAGTCAGCTATCAAAATACATGCGCCCACGCAGCTCCTGTTTTTCTCAAGTACTGGCATGACTATGTGACAAGAAGTTTTCTGCCCACCCATTAGCACTCTGGACCAAATGCTTACCAGCATTTCATCCGTCTTTAATTCCCGAGTTCAAATTCTACCGAGGTTGACCTTGCTTATCATCCTTTCAGGGTCGATGAAATAAATACCAGTCAAATAATGGAGTTGATGTAATCATCCCCCTTCCCATAAAGCCCCCTTCCCTCAAATACTGTTGACCCGGTGACAAAATTCAAAATTGTTATTTTGTAGTTACTTATCATTTTTGTAATTAATTGTTATTCATTCATATCTCATCATATTGATGCCTCATTATTGTGGATTTCATTCTTTTATTCACCAAAATATATTATTCTTATTTCCTGGGTTTTTTTTGGGGTTTTTTTTAACATTGTGCTTGTTGCCTTTCTCCCAAATTTGGGTTTTGGTGGCTAATCAGGAATCAAACATTCCAGCCTCAAAAAAGAAAGCAAGATGCAAGGAATCAATGAAGTGGCGAGAAATAGCATACCATTACATTTCCTTGCGACATCAGTTAAACTTCTGCTGTGACCAGGAAGCCTGTAATCTTTCCAAGTTTTGCTAAACAAGTTAGGCGGTCAGCCAGCAGAACCATTAGCACACCAAGCAAACTGCTCCATGGCATTTTCATCCGTCTTTATGTATTGGGTTCAAACTCTGCCAAGGTCAACTTTGCATTTTGTCCATTTTGGAGTCAATGTAATAAGTACCAGCTGAGTACTGGGGCCGATGTAACTGACTTATGCCCCTACCCAAATTGCTGACAAGTTGCCGAAATTAGAAACCGATGTCAGCTAAATGAATACGAGTCATATCGTGTCAATTCGATTGACTTTTTCCCGTTCATCTCATTAGGAGACAGTAACTTTGGGACAAATTACATAAGTTAGGTTGATTCAATTATCTGTAACATATAACATCCCACCTTTCCACCACCACCACCACCGCCGCTGCCGGGCCAATTAAACCAGTCGAAACCACGCATTGTAAATGTAAAAGTGATAATGATAATGAAGGAGAAAAAAATATAATGATGATCTTGTGAGGACAATGATAATAATTATCTGTTACTAACCAAACTTTGGATTGTTTTTTGATTTTTTTTGAGATGGGGGGTGCGGAATTAGAGATTTTTCTACTAATACCAGAAATAAGAAAAAGCAAAAAAAAAAAAAAAGCAGAAAATGCTCTGTGGCACATATGTATTACTTCTGACAGTGAGAAAAAAAAGAAAAGAACAAGCATATATATATATATATATATATATATATATATATATATATATATATATATATATATATATATATATATATATATATTTATATATATATATATATATGTATATATATGTATGTATATATATATATATATATAAGATAATGGATGAAGAGATAAAGACAAGGTTGATGAGGGTGATAGCAATGGTGTAGCGGATGGGGACACTGGTGATGATAAGGTTGTTCAGAGGAATTAAGGAATAAAAACAAATAAAATAAAATGTAAATATGTGCATATCCAACAGTCTATGACTACAGATATATAACTATATATATATGTGTGTGCGTGTGTATGTGTATGTGTGTGTGTGTACGTGTGTGTGTGTATGGATAACTATATATATTTACATATATATATATAGACATATAGTTATACAAGCATGCATACAGACACATATACATATATATATAAATACTATATGTACATATATATACACATATATATGTGTGTATATATATATATATATATATATATATATATATACATATATATATATACACACACATACAAATATATATATATATATACACATACATGCATATATATATATATACATACATACATATATATACACACACACACACATATATATGTGTGTGCAAGTGTGTATATCTGTACATATATATGTGCATATATATATATATATATATATATATATATATATATATATATATATACATACATATGCATATGTACATGCATACACATATCCATACCAATATGCACACATACACACTCATACAAACACACATGCATTAATACATATGTGTATGCTCATACAGTTTGCCCATGCAATACATTTTTTGCTTGGTTTTTTCTTTAATTCTTTTTTTTTCCTAGCAATTTATTGCTACATCTTCGATTTTTACCATACTTATTGCCTTATTCTAAACGTGACTTCTTGGCAAATTCCAGCAGAGCTTGTTTCTCCATGTAAACTACTAAATTAACTGCCAATATTGCAACCCTTGTTGAAGAAAGTTCAAACTGGTTATGAAATGAAATTACCATCAGCTCCCATTGCCGACCGAAAAATCATGTTCTGTATCAAGTATACATGTTGTGCCATTGATTTGATATGAGTTTTTATTCTGTCACTCTGAATGACATTGAGACTCAGGTAATATCATCCGTATTCTGACTCTCTTTCTGCTGTTTCTTCATCAATCTCTTTTTATCTTGTCTTAACCCAGCAACTTCTTTCAGGTTTGTTGCTCGTGTATAACCCCCAGATCAATCCTGACTGAACAGATTTATGATCAAAGTTATCCCAGCAATGACCATATTGCCTATTCATTGAGAATCTAGAAGTACATTGCCAAATGTGTCAACCCTATATTAAGGCTGAGCTAGGATATGATTTTTAGAGAGATTTAGTTGTTATTTCTAACAATTAAAGCAACCACATAAAAGCTCTCTTACTGGCAATTTTCCAATGTGTTAGAACTTTCTTCTTCATCTATTTATCTTCTGTCTTTTATCTTTTACTTGTTTCCGTCATTTGAGTGTGGCCATGCTGGAGCACCACCTTGAAGCGTTTTAGTTGAACAAACAACCACTGACTTATTTTATTTGTTATACTTAGTACTTATTACATCGGTCTCTTGTGTCAAACTGCTGAGTTACAGGGATGTAAACACACCAACAGTTATTTTCAAGCAGTGGTAGGGACAAACACAGGCAAACACAGGCACACACGCGCACACACACACACACACAGAGTTCTGTCAACCAAATTCATTCACAAGGCTTTGACTGGCCCAAGACTATTGTAGAGAACGCTTGACCAAGGTGCCATGCATTGGGACTGAACTCTGAGCCATGTGGTTGGGAAGTAAGCTTCTTATCACATATCCATTTTCTCTGCTTACCAATCCTGGGAGGGTCCTTGAAGTAGAATCCTCAGGCACCTCTTCCACAGGTTGTTTCCTATCAGAAGCAACTGTCATTACAATTTGCAGCTGGATTCCTAAACGCAAACTAATCATTCTTGACCTAATCCTAGGTCTCCTGTCAATTGGCAAGGCTTGGAGAATTCCTCTTGTGGTTCTTTTCTATGACATTCTAATCACATGTCTGTAATACTGAAGGTGCATGGCTCAGTGGTTAGCACATCGGGCTCACAGTCATGAGGTAGTGAGTTCAATTTCTGGACCGGGTTGTGTGTTGTGTTCTTGAGCAAAACACTTTATTTCATGTTACTTCAGTTCACTCAGCTGTAGAAATGAGTTGCAGCATCACTGGTGACATGCTGTATCAGCCTTTGCCTTTTTCTTGGCTAACATCGGTGGCATAGAGAGGAGAGGCTGGTATGGATGGATGACTGCTGGTCTTCCATAAACAACCTTCGGGCAACTGTTGATTGTTGCTAATTGTTTAATAATAATGGCCTTTCTTGGCTCTCTTGATATTTGATATTGCCTTCTGAGATTCTTATGATCATCGTAATGTGTTAGTTATGACAATTCACTTACGTTTTCAGACAAGTATTTTCACATGTACGCATGTGCACACACACATGCATGAGAGTGTGCGTGCGTGCATGTGTGTGTGTATGTGAATTGGTTTGTTAGTTAATTTAATGTTTGTTTTACCATGGTGAAAAGGAATCCATGTGTGGAATTATTGTAAAACCTATTTCTTCCACAACTGTCAATCTATCTTTATATGTATATATGTGTATCTATATATAAATATATATGTATGTATATATAAATATATATGTATGTATATATATATATATATATATATATATATCATATATATATATATATATATATGTACATATATATATATATATGTACATATATTACTGATCATAAAAGCCAAGGTGTGTTGTGTTCCATTAAGTGAAAAAATATAGTAAATGCACAAAGAAAAAGTAAACAACATATAACATATATTGAGTGCACAAACGGATGGAAGACTGACATAGAAGGTCCCTAATTCTTCATCACTGCTTGACAACTCAGTTTTGCACCATATATATATATATATATATATATATATATATATATATATATATATATATATATATATATATAAAGATAGATAGATAGATAGATAGATAGATAGATATATAGATATAATGATAGATAGATAGATAGATAGATAGGTGTGTGTTTGTTTATATATAATGTATCCACATTTATATTCCTACAAGTATAGAGAGATGATAAAACAAATATACAGATTTTTGTATTATGAGCAACCTCAATAAGAACATGAATAAATAAATAGAAATAAAAATAACATTAAAAAAAAAATAATAACCCACCCAGTATTTCGCAATTTAAGTGGAAATTACATGTCTAAATTCTTGTGATGAGTTATTGCAATATGATTGGAACTATTTGAAAGAAAATGTGGCGAATTAAAAAAAGAGTGAATTACTCACCATTATACAAAAATGTCCCCCCACAAAAATTTTCTGTGAAAGATGAGTTTAATTATCTAGAAAATTTAAATTGTAAGTGAAACTGATTTGAAATTTAAGAACCGAGCTGAATACTAAAAGAGAGCATTAAAATATAAGTTTGAAAGATTTGAGGGGGGAAAAAAAAAAGGAAAAAAAAAATAATAAATGAAAGAATTTTTAAATAATAATGAGAATGAAAGAAAACTTTCAGTCACAGCTAGATAAGTTATATGGATACGTTTTAGCGGAGATTCTTCTCACAAAGAAGGTAAAAAAATAAAAAAAGAAAAATAAGAAAAATAACAAGTAAAGAAGAAAAATTACAGCAAAAGAAAGAAAAATCCCACCTAACTAACTAATAGATGAATTATTCTAAAACACCGATGAGGATAATAACAACAACAATAATAATAATAATGATATTAGTAATAATAATAATAATAATAATAATAATAATGATATTAGTAATAATAATAATAATAATAATAATAATGATGATAATAATAATAATAATAATAATGATAATAATAATAATAATAATAATGATATTAGTAATAATAATAATAATAATAATAATAATGATGATGATAACAGCAACAATAATCTCTAATGTAATAATAAGAAGAATGATTTTGAACAGTAAAAATAATAGCAATGGCAGTACTACTACTACTACTACTACTACTACTACTACTAATAATAATAATAATAATAATAATAATGATAGTAACAACAACAACAATGATAATAGTGATAGCAGCAATGTTGATGGTGATGCTTATGATGATGATGATAATGATGATGATGATGATGATGTCGATGGTGGTGGCCGTGGTGATGATGATGATGACGAT
>NC_142945.1:44096275-44104207 GCF_046866305.1 Octopus bimaculoides | reverse complement strand
CATGTCTCAAAAAACGGTGGTTAATAGTCCATGAAATGAGAATCTTATCAAAAAGCAACTCATGCATTTAAACTTTCAATGATCCTCTCTCTCTCTCAGTTCTTCACCAAGTCCTCTTTATAATGCTTACTACTACTACTACCACCACCACCACTACCACCCTGGCTACTACTACTACTACTACCACCACTACCACCCTTGCTACTACTACCACTACCCTCACTGCTGCTGCTACTACTATTACTACCACCACCACCCTTACTGCTGCTACTACTACTACTACTACCACCACCCTTGCTGCTACTACCATTACCACCACCACCATTGCTGCTACTACTACTACCACCACCACCCTTGCTGCTACTACTACTATCACCACCACCCTTGCTGCTGCTGCTACTACTACTACTACTACAACCACCCTTGCTGTTGCTGCTGCTGCTGCTGCTGCTGCTGCTACTACCACCACCACCACCACCACTACTACTACTACCACCACCGTGACCACTACCACTACTACTACTACTATTTGATATTTCATCATTTACCAATGATAAAATAGTTTTCTTTGTTCTTTTTTTTTTCTTCCAAGTTTTGCTTTTCTTTCATTTTACTCTTATTTATTTATTTATTTATTCAATCATTCATTTACTTATTTGTTGAAATATATATATTTTTTATTTATTTATTTATTTTCACGAAATTTTTTTTTCCTCATCAACTCTGACCTGAAGCTTAATAATATTTGAAATTTTTCTCTGTTTATCAAAGCAGTAAAGTTTGCTTTGCTGTGTTGTAAATAATATCATTTTCTGGACAATTCTTGTTATTATTTGATTTCTGTGAAATGGAAGTGATGACAGAGAGAGAGAGAGAGAAAGAGAGAGAGAGAGGGGGGAGAGAGAGAAAGAGAGAGAGCAGAAGATAGATAAAATAGAAAAAGAAAATTGACAAAATGAAAGCAATATATTTCATGGTGGTCTTTTCCTTCCTTTTTCTTCACCTTCCTCTTCCTTGTCCTCCTTTTTCCCTTTCATCTTCTTGTCCTTCCTTCCTTCCTTCTGTCTTTCATTTCATGAATGGCCTTATATGTTAACGCTAAATTAACAGAACATCTCACACAGTCACACACACGCTCCTAACATTCACATAAATATGACAACTTTCGGTACATTTTTTTATGATGTACGTTACTGTCTGATTGAAACAAGTGGCAAATAATTATTAAAACCTAAATAAGATCCGGTATTATTGATTTCTATATATTGATGAGACCATTTTTTCCATTAGAATTTGCACATTAAAATTTCTCAGAGAAAGAAGCTTGTCTTAATAATGAAATACGGCGATATTGGATTCTAGCTGCCTGGATATGTGTGTTTATGTGTGTTTATTTGTGTGTGTGTGTGTGTGTGTGTGTGTGTGTGTGTACAGGTGTGTGAATAGGTGAGACTGTGTGTATTTCTCTGTGTTTGTGCATGTGTGTGTGTGTGTGTGTGTATGTGTATGTGTGCATGAGTGTGTGGTTCTTGTTGCAGGTGATTACGAGTTATATGTGTGTGGTATGTATGCATGTATGTATATATATATATATATATATATATATATATATATATATATATATATATGCATGGGGCAGTATCTTTCAGTGTTTTGAATGTGGATGAGAGAAAATAAAGGAGAGAGAGACAAAGAGAGAGAGGGGGAGAGGGGGAGTGTGACTGTGCGTGTGTGTGTGTGTGCATGTGTGTGTGTGTCTGAGTGTGAAAGTCTACAAGAGGAATAGAAAGAAAATGAGTGTGTGTGTGTGTGTGTGTGTGTGTGTGTGATTATGTGTATGTATATATATATATATATATATATATATATGATGTATATATCAGATACTATCAGAGTATGTGTCGAATCTGCATGTGAAAATGCGAATGAGTGTGTTTAAGTGTGTGTGTGTGTGTGTATGAGGGAGAGGGAGTGTGTGTGTGTGTGTGTGTAGTGAGAGAAGAGTGAATGAGAGGGAGGGAGAGTATATGTGTGTGAGTGCAAAAGTCTTGTAAGTGTAAGAGAGAGAAAATAATTGTATATATGTGTGTTTACTTCTGTGTGTATTTCTTTGTGTGAGAGATTTTCCTCTGTGTGTGCATGTGTAAATGATTTCTCTCTTTGTGTGTCTATATATATATATATATATATAAATATATATAGTTATCTGAGAGTTCTATTAGTGTGTTAGGATATAAGGTTGAGAGACTTCATATGTATGTATGTATGTATGTATAAGTGTGCCTGTAAATCTGTGCTTTGTGTTAATAGTATTTGTATGTTTTCTTCAACTTTACCTTATAAAGTCTTGAAGGTGTTCATTATAGCTAACACTTGATGACATGTGAATAATTACACACTACATTTATTAATGTTGTCTAATGAACATTATATCAATAAGTAATATTTCGTATGAATATATTTGCAGCTATGCTTCAATCTAAAACCATTTTGGTTATTACAGCATTAGTAAAACTTGTTAATGTCGAAGCAACTGAAGGATTACTAAGATCATTGGTCTTCTGTCTCATTTGGATTTCAAGCATTTAGAAATCACACACATACACATACACATACATACATGCACACACCAACACAGATATGCACATGTACACAAATATAAATGTGTGTGTGTGTTTGTGTTCATCGATGAGTTCTTGAGAATTGGTTATTTTCCCTAAAACTATATATATTTTATATATATATATATATATATATATATATACACATATATATATATACATATATATATACATGTGAATACAATAAATGACCACATAAGGGCTGACGAAAGTCTTGTGAGTGGGTTTGGTAGACAGAAACTGAAAGAAGCCGGTGAGCTGGCAGAAACGTTAGCATGCCGGGCAAAATGCTTAGTGGTATTTCGTCTGCCATTACGTTCTGAGTTCAAATTCCGCTGAGGTTGATTTTGCCTTTCATCCTTTCGGGGTCGATGAATTAAGTACCAGTTACGCACTGGGGTCGATGTAATCAACTTAACCCCATTGTCTGTCCTTGTTTGTCCCCTCTATGTTTAGCCCTTTGTGGGCAATAAAGAAATAAGAAACTGAAAGAAGCCCGTCATATATATGTGTATATATATATGTATGTATGTGTGTGTATATGTTTGTGTGTCTGTTTGTCACCCCACCATTGCTTGACAACTAATGTTGAGGTATTTACATCCCCATAACTTAGCAGTTTGGCAAAAGAGACCGATAGAATAAGTACTAGGCTTACAAAGAATAAGTCCTGTGGTCGATTTGCTAGACTAAAGACGGTACCCCAGCATGGCCACAGTCAAATGACTGAAACAAGTAAAAGAGTAAGTAACTGACTTGAAATCCGAACGGTGAGTATGTTAAATTAAATAGGCACTGACATAGGATTTAAATTTTCTATACGGTTTTTATAGCTTATTTGGGGTGTGGTAACTTTATGCACTTCTACATGTCTTTTGAAATCAGGGTTAATCTTCCTGATTTCTACACAAATTACAAACGTGTTTTTTTT
This sequence comes from Octopus bimaculoides, assembly GCF_046866305.1. NCBI lineage: Eukaryota > Metazoa > Mollusca > Cephalopoda > Octopoda > Octopodidae > Octopus > Octopus bimaculoides. The sequence goes on along the minus strand of NC_142945.1, from coordinate 44,100,655 downwards.
TTACTATAAAATGGTAACAAATACTTCTTAGCTGCTAGCTGCATTTTGATTTCGCAAATTACAGCATGATTTCATGTGGCATATGCATCCAGCTTGTGGCAGGTGATGCAGGTCAAAATCATTGCATTTCCAGAGACTACATTTTCTGTTACTAATCTCGCACACATGCACAGAGGCACACACACGTGTGTGTATGTCTGTATGATTATGAAATACGTGACAAAACAACCAAGATAGCTGCTTTTTCTCCGTTGCTATGTGGCCTGATGACAAGGATTGTAGATGAGTGATGAGAAGCTGTGTAACCCATCCAACCCAGGAGAGCAGAGAGAGATTGATTAGAATGATGATTTTTATATATGTGTGTGTGTGTGTGTATCATATAATATATATATATATATATATATATATATATATATATATATATATACATACATATACATATACACATACATACATATACATACATATATATATATATACATACATACATATACATACATATATATATATATACATACATATATATATATATACATACACATATATATATATATATACATACATATATATATACATACATATATATGCATACATATATACATATATATATATATACATATATATACATACATATAAATACATACAAACATATAAATACATACATACATATAGATAGATACATACATACATATAGATACATACATACATATAGATACATACATACATACATATATACATACATATGTATATATATATATATATATATATATATATATATATATATATATATATATATGATCCATAGCTTTTATCATTGTAGTAATATATTTCTACATTTTAAAGAAATATGTCTACACATTCTGAATTCTACAGTGTATGGCAATGCCTTAGGTATGATAAAAAAATATTCAGACAAATACATAACAAAAACACCAGGATTTACAAATATATACAACATACAGAAAATTGCACTACTGGGCACTGCACACATCCTACGCAAATCACTTTCAATACAGTAACCATAAGAGCATCACAGCAAACCACAGCACATACCCAAGGCACACAGAGCTGCGCTCGGTAGTGAAGTGAAAGCACGTTATAAAAATAAAACTACTGAACAATAATAATAATAATAATAATAATAATGATGATGATAATGGTGGTAATTATATTAATAGAAATACAAATAATAATTATTATTATTATTATTATTATCATTTTATTGTCACTCCTACCTGAGAGCCTTACATATAATTGCTACAATGGGAGAGAGAGAGAGGGGGGAGAGTCAGGATTATTAAAGAGCACCAACAGGGATCTTTTCTATAGACTTAAGGACTTTACAGCATCGCTAAAATATACAAACGCTAGTCACAAATACATAAACACAAAGATACACACATGCACAAAAATACAAGGTGAATTACAAGAACAGAATAAAGATAATTCTCTGGTTTATTCTTTAAAATATAAAACACCAAGATAAGGAGGTTTCTAGATTAAAACTAGAGTGCAAATCAAAAACTAAAATAACAAAATATCGATAGAAATCAAAACTAAATAATTACAAAAATGTCAAAAGAAAAAGAGGAAATATATGAACGAGGGGAAAAAATAAATCAATGAAAATAAAAAATAATGGAGAAAAATGTGTAATTATGTAAAGTTAGAGGAATCTTTGTTATTTGTGAATTTTAGAAGTTAAAAGATCAATGTTAAAGATGTGTATTCTAACAAAATATTATCACTTGAATCAAAGTCTTGTATGCAGACTAGAATCCTGGAAAAATCTTCTTTTCTTCCTTGAAGCAGAACATATTTATGATGTTCTAGAAAAATGGTTAACGAAAAAAAATCAAAACAAAAGACAAAAAAAAAATGGAGACAGGTGGGTTAAGAAGAGCAAACACTAGAAAAAAACAGAGAAGATAAAGTGAATGAAGGAATAAAAACGAAATGGAAAGAAAATATCAGAAAAGAGTAAAAGAAGGCAAAATATTAAAGAACAAAAGAAAAGAAGAAAATAGTTTTTATATTTAGATTTTTTTTCCTTTTCCTCTTGTTTTCCTTTTTTTTTTTCTTTCATTGAATAAAATGGTTAGCACCTCTCACTTGCCATATCTTCTTTGATTTCATAACTATTTATTGGTGTAACTGTAGAATAGTAGAGCATTGAAATGCCAAAACAATATTTAAATTCCTCTCTCTGTTACGTGTTAAGTTAAGTTAACGGAATTATTATGAAGTGGGAGAAGCTTCACATTGCCTTTTATTTCGATTTCATGCTATGTTGCATGTTAGTTCTTCGTTTGGATAGTTCCAACAGCATATCAGGCTTTTTGTTGATTTTTTTTTTTTTAATGAGAAGTAATTAATTGTTCCTTGCAAAACACTCCTTTTAGCTTGAGAAGTCGATGCTGTGAGCTATTCACTTCAATCTTTCACCCGGTACTATACTCCTCCATCCATCTGTCTATCAATCTATTTATATGTATTTATTTATATATTCTTTTACTTGTTTCAGCCATTTGACTGCAGCCATGCTGGAGCACCACCTTTAGTTGAGCAAATCGACCCCAAGACTTATTCTTTGTAAGCCTAGTACTTATTGTATCAGTCTCTTTTGCCAAACCGCTAAGTCACAGGGATGTAAACACACCAGCATCAGTTGTCAAGTGATGTTGGGGGGACAAACACAGACACACAAACATATGCAGGCTTTTGTGTGAGTGTGTGTATAAGACTAGATATGTATGCAGGTATATATATATATATATATATATATATATATATATATATATATGCATAGACCCTGCTATGTCAAGATGGACTTATATATTCTTCCTCTGCTCTCTCCCACTTGGTTTAATATGTTGCCACATTTGTAATGTCTTTTTTTCTACATTTTTTTCGTGCAGCTGAAGATTGCTCTTCATATTGCATTTAAGGTAATGCTCGCATTACTTAAATAAATTGAAGTAGCATGAAACGTGCGTACTGCAATCACTTTTGAAATCCGTGTTGCTTATTATTTGATTTTAATCACCCATCCTTTTGGGATGTGATATTCGGGTGCCTTCGCATAAGTACCATATTCAAGCCTTGAATCTATATATATATATATATATATATATATATAAAGTGTAGTATATTGCCACTTAAGTGTGGCTGACCCCTAGGGGTGGATGTTACTGTTGCTTTTAGCCCCAGGAGGACATCTCCTCCAGCTGGCTTATCGACACACGACTGTGTCCTGTTTGCCAAGGGAAGTTATCCCTCTCACCTCGATCTGCAGCACGAACGTATCCGGATTTCAGGGTTATTTCCCTTCGTCGGCGTCCGACAGCTGATGAAGGGAAATAACCCTGAAATCCAGATACGTTCGTGCTGCAGATCGAGGTGAGAGGGATAACTTCCCTTGGCAAACAGGACACAGTCGTGTGTCGATAAGCCAGCTGGAGGAGATGTCCTCCTGGGGCTAAAAGCAACAGTAACATCCACCCCTAGGGGTCAGCCACACTTAAGTGGCAATATACTACACTTTATCGTGCAGTTACTGTTAATACTTCATTTAGAGAATTAACATTGCTTATATATATATATATATATATGTAATAAGTGTACAATATAGAGGGAGGCTCTGAGAGAATAATTACAAGGTAGCTAAATGTTGCTTAAGTGTTCTAGGAAACAATGGACACCCTTGTGTGTGTTTTGAATCCAGGAACAAGAAAGACTTATTTAGGAGAAAAATAGGAAAAATAGAAAAAGGAGCCAAATGCTCAAGATGTCATTAAATCATTTATATCTCCATACTCATTGCATATGTTTTGATAGATGCATCAAAACATATGCAGGAGATATGAAAATATAAATGATATAATAACACCTTGAGCATTTGTCTCCTTCTATTTTTCATATATATATATGTGTGTGTGTGTGTGTGTGTGTGTGTGTGTGTGTGTGTGTGTGTGTTCATATAATGATATCTCCACAATGTATTGGTGAGATAAAACATGTAATCGTTAAATTTTTGATATATATATATATATATATATATATATATGTGTGTGTGTGTGTGTGTATATACATACATGCATATATTTCACCATGATAGATTGCTAGCCACTACGCATTTTTTTCTCTCCTTGTTTCTCCCCTTGTTTCTTTCTGCGTTCTTTTCTGTGGAAGAGCATAGGCTCGAAATGTTAAAGACTTTTTCAATTCTCGAGCATTATACTAATACATCTGTTTGTTTTCTACACCACCTGTCTTTGTCTTTTGTTTTTATGTGAATTCTCTCCATGTATATATATATATATATATATATATATATATATATATATATATAGTCAATTCAAATAATTGAATAAAATT
>NC_142945.1:44048775-44093775 GCF_046866305.1 Octopus bimaculoides | reverse complement strand
AGTTTGCTCATCACAAATTTACATGGGTTTACAGCATGTTAGCATTTCACCACATTGTGGTCACTTTTCATCCTCTTTGCAAACTTTGGCTTCCTGAAATAATCATTCCTCACAGCCTCTAATATTTTCCTTCATCTTCTTTTCGTCCATCCATTAAGATCACAGACGTTTTTCACCCAGCTCTTACCCTTCATACTTGTCATATGCATGTACTACTAAATGAAGTCTCTTCCTTTTCTCCCCCAACAACTGAATCTTTTAATGGCCGTTTTCTTTTCCTTCCAGCTCACCTGTGTTCTATTATTCTTGCATGCTGTCATTTCTAATCTGTGTGAAAGCTGGAAAGCTTCATGCCTACTTTCTTTCTGGCCTGGCCTTCATACATATTTCACATATCGTGCTTAATATGCCTTGCAACATTTCGTGTGTGTGTGTGTGTGTGTAGTGGGACTGACTGTGTGGTAAGAAATTTGTTTCACAACCATATAGTTCTGGGTTCAGTCCCACTGTATATCACCCTGAGCAAGCATCTTCTACTATAGCCCAGGGCTGTCCAAAGCCTTGTGAGTGGATTTGATTGACAAAAACTGGAAGAAACCCATCAAAACAAAGTGGTAAGGATAGTACTCAAATACCAAAGACAGAGTACACAGAACTCAGAATTTCATGTTCTTGTTCAATGAATGAGAATGTGAAACTCTGAGGAGGTGAACGATAAACAAATAACAACCGATGTATTGTGAACCAGAAACAACATCTGTTATTTGTTTATATGTAATTTTTCAGCTTTAATAGAAAGTATATAGATATTCAAGTGTGTATTAGGGTGTCTCAGTGGAGGTACAATGGCCCAGTGGTTAGGGCAGCAGACTCGCAGTTGTAGAATCAGGGTTTCAATTCTCAGACCGGCCTTTGTGAGTGTTTACTCAGCGAAAACACCTAAATGATCCATGAGGCTCTGGAAGGGGCTAGTGGTGAACCCTGCTGTATTCTTTCACCTCAACTTTCTCTCACTCTTTTTTCCTGTTTCTGTTGTCCCAGTAATTCAAAGGGCCAGACTTGTCACACTCTACTGAATCTCCTCGAGAACTACGTTAAGGGTGCATGTGTCTGTGGAGTGCTCAGCCACTTGCACGTTAATCTCATGAGCAAGATGTTCCAGTGATTAGATCAATTGGAACCCTCCCCATCATAGTTGATGGAGTGCCATGCGGTTGTCTCACATCAAATATCGTATTTTAAATGGGTTTCTTATGAGTCACCTACAAATGGATATTTAATGAGTTTCTATGTATATGCTTGTGTTTACTCATAATTCTTTTTTCTTTTTAGACAATACTATTATTCAAAATTACTACCCACAGCTCTTAGGACAATGCTGACCGCTGAACACTACCGAGTGATTTCCTTGTACGAATACAAGTTGGATCACTCTGCCACTGAAGCTCTATAAAACATCGAGTGGGCTTTTGGTAATGCTTCTGTTGACATTAGAACTGTTCAGAGATGGTTCCAAAGATTTCCTTCAGGAAATGAAAGTCTTAGAAATGAACCAAGAGGGAGACCAAAATCAGTTATTCGACATGATGAGTTGAATGCTTTGGTTAAACAAAATCCGTGAAGAGCAGGCTGAAAAATTGGATCATGGCTTCAGACATCTCCTGCAACTGTTTCTTGACACTTGAAGAAAATTGGAAAAGTAAAAAGATGGATAGGTTTGTTCCCCATCAACTTAATGAGATTCAAAGAAACAAAAGCCTTACAGTATGTTCCATGTTGATTTCTCGGTTGGAAAGAGAACCATTTTTGTATCGACTCATTATGTTTGATGAGAAATGGATACTCTTTGATAACAGGAGGAGGACATGACAGTGGTTAGATGCATATGAGTCACCAAAACACTACCTGAAACCACCAATGCACCCTAAAAAGTTAATGGTCACTGTATGGTGATCAACAAAGGGGGATATTCAATGTTCATTTTTGAAACAAGGAAAAACTGTACCAGCAGCATCCTGTTGTCAGGAAATTGATTGTATGCATGAAAAATTAAAAAAGAAGCAGCCCAGATTAGTGAATAGAGATGGCCCAATTTTGCTTCATGATAATGCACGGCCTTACACTTCTCAAGCTACAGTCCACAAGTTGCAAAGCCTAAATTATGAAATTTTGGCACATCCTCCTAATTCTCCTGATACCTCTTCAACTGATTATCAGATAGTTAAGCACTTCGAGCTTGCTATCCGCAATAAAACATTCTTAGATACAAAAGAAGTAATTGAAGCATTCAAACAGTTTATCTGTGTTAAAGCTGACAAATTCTTTGAAGATGGAATATATGCATTGGAAGAACATTGGATGAAGGTCATAAATGAACAAGGATCATATTTTGATCAAATAAATAAAAATTCTAAAACTTCAAAAACAATTTTAATGTTTCCTTTTCAAATGCAACATTTCATGTGAAACAATCTAATATTTTCGGAAATTTTTACTTCAAAATTGGAAAACCTAGCTATCAAGCGAAGGAAGACAACTAGCCTAGCCATAATATTTCTTCAACTAGAACCAGTATTCTTGTGTTTTTAAAAAACATTCTTTGCAGAGAAAGGTTCTCATTTAGAGCAACTGAAGATGTATCTAATTCACACTAGATATGAAACCAATGATTTTTTCTAAAACTGTTACATTACATATACAGATACACACACACACACACAGACACACACATATATATTTGAAAAAAGGAAAAGAATATCTTCACTGGTAGTTCTACCAGTTTAATTACACCAGTAGCAGTGAGGTCATCTAGTAACTTGCAAGACAAAACCCCTTGAACTTGGAGCAGTATTGTTGAAGAACATAAAAAAAAGGGATCTTACATTAGCGGAGGCACATGGCTCGGTGGTCAGAGCACTGGGCTCACAATCATGAAACAAATAAAAGAAAGAATAAAAGAAAGGTACAATTTGAGGAAAATTCGGCTGTTATTTCTAGTAGGTGGAATGACCACTTAGAGATACCTTGAATAAACTGAAGATACATATAGCACAATTATTCTGAGGAACAGAGGTCATTGTAGTGGCAGTGTGAGAAGAAGTGGGAGGATACATACAACTTGTCAGTAAGTAAGCATGCAGTTGTAGCATACTGTTGTTGATGATGATGATGATGATGTTGATGCAGACTGCAATTTATTTTGAATGCAGTCAAGAATTCTTTACTTGTGTAGCAGCTGCACTGTCACAGAGATAATGCACGTATATGTGCAAGAGAGAGATTTGTGAGAGCTGCATTTGGCTGAGAGGATTGAGAAGCAGAGTACCGGCTGAAGTGGTGATGTATATATAAGCCATTGACCTTTAGGTCAGAAACTTTTTCTCTCCTGACCTGTTTCTTCTTTAAACGCTTAAGTAAATTGAAATAATAAACCTTTGCAAGAATCTAAGTACCTCCTGCAGTAGAAATATAGCCACTCACGCATGGTTCACCATATATATAAACACATATACACATGCACATGTTTATAGACACAGAAACATATGCATACACATATTCACATACATTCACATATATTACACACATGCATATACATATTCACATGTATTTATATGCACTTATACATACATATCTGCATGCATATATATATATTCACAAACACTTCACATATGCATATGCATGCACAAATACATACACACACATGATATCATATACTCAGCTTTCACACACACACACACACACACACACACACACACTCACACACACACAGTGAAAGGTAATATATTCTCACATCAAAAACAATGTCATTATTTTCATATCAAACACACACACAAACACACACACAAACAAACCCCCAACACCCACACACACATACACACAAACACACATTCACAAACATACACACAGATACACACATGCACAGACACACACACACACACACACACAAGCTCACACATTTTCTCACACATACATATAGATAAAGGCAAGAAACAGCAGCAGCAGCAGCAGCAGCAGCAGCAACAACAGCAACAACAACAACAACAACAACAACAACAACAACAGCTGCAGCAGCAACAACAACAACAACAACAGCTGCAGCAGCAGCAGCAGCAAATAGATATAACAGACAATCAAATAACACAATGTAGCTATGTCATTATTTTCATTATTAATAATCTAATCCCGTTACGAACTGATGTTAATTAGTGCCAAACTACATGATAAAGTAAACAAGAAGGTAAATAAAAAAAGGGAAAATGAAACAAAAAAAAAAAAACAGCAAAAAATACTATTTAGAAAATAAAATAAAAAATAACAACATTGATAGACTGATATTAACTTTACTTATTTATTTATTTATATATTTATTTATGTTGTTTTCAATATATCAGGGGTTATTAAGGGGGTGAGCTGGTAGAATTGTTAGCATGCCAGGTGAAATGTGTAGTGGCCATTTGTCTGGCTTTGTATTCTGAGTTCAAATTCCGCTGAGGTCGACTTCGCCTTTCATCCTTTCAGGGGTCGATAAATTAAGTACCAGTTTCATACCGGGGTCGATCTAATCGACTGGACCCCCTCCCTCCCAAAATATTTCTGGCCTTGTTCCTCGAGTAGAAAAGAATATATCACGGATTATTAACTGTGGGTGTGAGCTGGCATGAATGTTAGCACACTGGGCAGAATGCTTAGTGGCATTCTGTCTGTCGTAATGTTCTGAGTTCAAATTCCACCTACATTGTATTTGCCCTTCATTTATTCAGAGATTATCAAATAAGAACCACTTGAGCCCTGGGGGTTGATGTAATTGATTCACCCCATCTCCCAAAAATGCTGGCCTTGTCCAAAATTTGCAAACAGAATATCAAAGACAGACTTTGTTTATTTTTAGCTATGTTTGAGCACTGCTTCGTGCTCCAAATATAGGTTCAATTCTCAATCAAGTCATTTTCCTATAATATGGTTCCTAGTTTTTTCCTTTCGCTGTCTATTACATATTCATTACATAACTCAAGAAATAAGAAACAACGACGCTGACTCCTAAAGACTAGCCTTATAGGATAACTAGTATATGTGGTGACATTCCACCACAACTAAGGGTACAGATTACTCTTGGTTGGTGTCAGGGTGCACAGTAAGACCACCGAAAGTGAGGAACTCCTGAACTGTTGTCACAAAATCCTTCTGGATCAGGTCAGTAGGGTGGAAAGGGTCTGCGAGATGTTGTGCAGGGTTTATTGGACTTAAAACTTTTGGTCGGGCAATTGCCAGCAAAGTAACTTTCTGATGCCCTATCAAGTAGAAGTGCACAGTGGCAAGCATGGAAATTGCAAGCATGACCTGAGTGACACTGACTGCTGGTGGAATAATCTCATGCACAAGTGCTGCTGGCATTTTAAATTGGCAATGGTCAGTGATGGTCTTCTTCGGTCATGAGTGGACAGCCATCATCAGCAACTTACATATATATATATATACACACACATGTATATATACGCTTTTACTCTTTTATTTGTTTCAGTCACTGCCTGGAATCGAACTCAGAATCTTGGGGTTAGTAGCCGCGCTCTTAACCACTATGCCAATATGCACCGAAAAATACCTTAGGAATGAGAACTGAGGTTCGAAATTACCCCAAGACACCTGATGAAGGCTGGAGGGTATTTCAGCCAAAACATTGTGTTAACAACAAACAAGATGAGGACAAATATCCGTCAAATGTAAATAAGGTAAATAACTACAAAGGGTGTCCTGCCATAGAAGCGATGCCAAAGCAAACAGAGCCTGAACAGCTCTTCAGCTGGTCGGCTCCTGTCAAACCATCTAACCCATGCCATGATGGAAAATGGATGTTAAACAATGATGATGATGGTGAGTGTGTATATGCATATATATATATATATATATATATATATATATATATAGGTACACAGACTTACATACATATGTATGCATACACACACACACACACACACACACACACACACACACACATATATATATATATATATATATATATATACACATATAGACATAGACACATAAACATGTACATATAGTCACACATACACGTCCATTGCCTGCATACATACACATATTTACGCAGATACATTTTTATAATTTTAATTTGGAGATTAAATATAATGTGAAAATAAATATTAACCAAATAAAAGATGAAAGAGATTGTGATAAATTGAAGTTAACAACTTTCTTAATGTACTTAAAATAAATTCATTAAAAGATTCTATACCGTCATATTATTATTATTATTATTATTATTATTATATAAAAGAAATCATTATTATAACCACTAAAATTAGCAACAAATAAATAAATAAATACAAGATACATAAAAATATAATAAAACAATAATATAACATAGATTGCTAGAATATGATTAAGATTAATCATAATGTTGGTACAAAACATTTCATTTATTTACTATTTATTTTAGGTTTTCGTTTGTTTGCTTGTTTGATATATTTGACGGAGGTGGGTGGGGGGGGGGAAGTATTGCTGTCCTTCTTCCCGTTGGTGTCGCCGTCATTCTTTCCTCCACCACCACCACCACCACCACCACCACCACCACCACCACCACCACCACCACCATCATCATCATCATCATCATCATCATCATCATCATCATCATCATCATCATCATCATCATCATCATCATCATCATCATGACTGTCAACATCATTTGCCACCATCGACTCTATTGCTAAATAAACACCACCAGCATTAATACCATCATCATAACCGTCATCATTTTCATCACTGCTATTGCTACCAGCTTCAGCATCGTTTCCATCACATTCATTATAACCACCACTAGCAGCAGCAGCAGCACCACCACCACCACCATCATCATAACCTTTATCTTCATGCCATTACTCCTACCGCCACTACTACCACCACCACCAACAACAACAACATCATCATTATTGCCATTAATTCAATTACCATAAGCACATATATACCCGATACTGTCATCATTACAAGCTGTTTGATGTAGCAACCAGTTGATTCTGAAAAAGCAAACACCCAATCATCTTTTAAAACAAGTCTATAGGTGCAGGTGTGGTTGTGTGGTAAGCAGTTTGCTTCCGAATGACATGGTTCTGAGTTCAGTACCACTGCATGGCAACTTGACTTGGAAAGTATCTTTTACTAGACCTTCAGGCCAACCAAAGAATGTGAGTTAATTGGGTAGAGAGAAACTGAAAGAAGCCTGTAATCATCATCATCATCATCGTTTAACGTCCGCTTTCCATGCTAGCATGGGTTGGACGATTTGACTGAAGACTGGTGAACCGGATGGCTACACCAGGCTCCAATCTGATCTGGCAGAGTTTCTACAGCTGGATGCCCTTCCTAACGCCAACCACTCCAAGAGTGTAGTGGGTGCTTTTTACATGCCATCAGCATGAGGGCCAATCAGGAGATATTGGCAACGGCCACGCTCATATGGTGTACATATAAAGGGAAATGCTTGTAAGTATGAATGGCCATATATGTAAGTAAATAAGTATACACATGAGTGTATGTATAAGCATACATATGTATATATATATATATATATATATATATATATATATATATATATATATATATATATACATACACACACACACACACACATATGTATAACACATATTTAACAGACATATAGATACATAGTATGTATAAATCTATGCATATTTTTCAGGCATGATATATATCTGGTTTGTAGTAGTATAATTTGACCTTCATTGACATACAATAAATCTGCAATAAACTTGTCAAGATATCTGAATTATGAACTGCAATTTATATCTTTCTTATTGGTTACTATTATATTATATTCGTTTTAGAGATACATCAGGGTATATATATATATATATATATATATATATATATATATATATATATATATATATATACATAGGAGTAGCTGTGTGGTGAATAGCTTGCTTACTAACCACATGGTTATGGGTGCAGTCCCATTACACGGCACCTTGGGCAAGTATCTTCTACTATAGCCTTGTGAGTGGATTTGGTAGACGGAAACTGAAAGAAGCCTATCATGTGTGTGTATATGTATGTATGTATGTATGTGTGTATGTGTGTCTGTGTTTGTACCGCCACCATCGCTTGACAACTGATGGTGGTGTGTTTATGTCCCCATAACTTAGAGTTAGGCAAAAGGTACCAATAGAATAAGTACTAGGCTTACAAAGAATAAGTCTTGAGGTTGATTTGCTTGACTAAAGGTGGTGCTCCAGCATAGCCACACTCAAATGACTGAAATAAATAGGAGAGTAAAACAATATATATATATATATATATATATATATATATATATATATATATATATATATAGATAGATAGATAGATAGATAGATAGATAGATAGATAGATAGAGGATAGATAGAATATATATATAGAAAATAGTGGTACAACGAGGCAATAATATTTATAATTTATATATATATATATATATATATATATATATATATATATATATATTTATTTATAATTATTTATATATGCATACATAAAGACATACATACTTGCATACATATATACATATATATAAATATCTATATATATATATATGTGTGTCTGTGCGTATGTATATATATATATATACATATATACATATGTGTTTGTATGTATGCATGTACATATACTATGTTATTATCTCTAACCTCGTGCAGCCTTACTGTTATCATGATCGATAATGTCAAGAGGTCAGCATAAATATTTAACATCAAAATATTTAGAAAGAAGTAGAATTTTGGAGGATGTGTATGTGTGTATATATCTTTTGCTGGTGCATATAGGCAAAGGATGTAAACATTGGTGACAAAACTGAAAACATATGTAGGTGGAGACATGACTGTGGGGTAAGAAGTTTACTTCCCAGCCACATGGTTCCAGGTTCAGTCCTACTGTGTGGCATCATGCCTAATGAGTGGATTTGATAAACAGAAACTGAAAAAAGCCCATTGTGAGAATATGTGTGTTTGTGTGTGTGTGTTTCTATGTATGTTTGTCTTTTTGTCTATATGTATACCCCAGTTCCGTTTTACAACTGATGTTGATGTGTTTGCATTCCTGTAACTTAGCAGTTTGACAAAAGAGACCAAAGTGCAATGCAAGGGAACTGAACCACAAACCATGTGATTGGGAAGCAATTTTCTTACCACACTGCCATGCCTGATATAAAATATAAAGACAAACATAAACAAAATACAATGTAACATTATATGCATATATTTTAATGATAATGATATTAATAATTATTAATTACTATTATTACCCTAATTAAAAGTTAGGCAGAATTGGCAGAATGGCAGACAAAATATTTCAAACACTAATTGTGGCTTTGTGCCAATGTGATTTATCATTATAAATTTTCATTATTATTAATAAATAATATTACGGAGATGTACTTGCATAGCATGTGACTTGATCTCAGATCATATGCTGAAACAAAAACAATTGCAGCGTGGAAGATGTTTATAAGCCATTTAAGAACACACAAAAAAAAATTAGATTCACTTCAGCATTTAAATTTAGTTTGTGTCAAAATATTTTTGTCACTTTGAAACCGTGACCTGCTCACTGACAAAATTCCATGCTGCATCGCAAAGTTTTGTCAGCGAACAGTTCGCAGTTTCAAAGTAACAAAAATAATTTTCTTCACGCTGAGTAGCCCATCCTACTCAAAAGGTCCCTGAATAATAATAATAATAATAATAATAATAATAATAATAATAATTATTATTATTATTATTATTATTATGAAAATGGTGGGGGATGGACCAAATTGTAAGATTGTCTGTTGAAATGCCTTCCTGTATTCCTTCTGAAGTCAAATTCTGCTAAGGCAAACTTTGAATGTACCATGGTTGATGGTATCAATCATTTCTCCCTGATAGATATGGCTATCTCTGTGCCGAAATCAGAAACCATTATTATTATTTGCATCACAGTATAGTACCATGACAGAATCAATAGAATATCGGACTAAATACCAAATATTATTTAGTTTTATCCAATTATATTCTAAGTTAAAATCCTGTTTCAGTCGACATTAGCTTTTAAGCCCCTCGAGTTGATAAAAATAAGTACTGGTGATTAAATAGAGTTAACTATTGCTTGCAAACTGGCTGTCCGTTATTCCAGTAGAAGGAATTATTATTTATAGATATGGTATTATAACAGAATCTTTTTCTCATGTGATAATGAAATGCCATCAATCAAAAGTACATCTAATGTTTTCCCTTGAGATTTACACTGAAACGCAGTAATATCGATGACTTATCATGTGACTTTGTTGTGCCAAACTTCGAAGTTTATTACCAGAGAAATTTTTATAGAGTTTTCAAGCAAATGTCAATTTCTGGGAGATGTGAATATCCTGGAGACAATCATAGGGGAACGTTCCAAATATTTGCTTTCCTAGATTTACAATGACAAGAGGCAAAATTAAAGCAAAAGTTATAGTTTGTGCTTGATAATTCCTTTACTGATTGATTGATTGACAGAAAGATATTCTCAGACTGTTGTTTGGAGAGTTGGTATCAGTTGGTATCTGATAATGAATAAATCACTGTCTCTCTCTCTCTGTCTGTTACTACATTTTCGTTAAGCAATTACTTTAGATTCGTTCAGTCATAGTAATGAGGTGGGAAGAACACTAGCTAAATAAATGCAACAGTTAGTCTTCATCTGAGAACATACCAAGTTTGTATTAAAATCATTCAGTCGATAGCATAAAGTTTTGCTTTCTTCCCTTGAGTAATGAACATGGGGGTGTTAAAGTAAATCACTAAAATCATATATATATGTGTATATATTTATGTATGTATGTATGCATGTAGAGGGAGTGATGGGTAAATTGTCACCATTTTATATTTTTAATCTTATGCATGTACATTATTTGTTTTTGATTTTGTCAACTACACAGTATAGTAGGGTCAGTTGGGCACTGTCTGTGAGAAAAACAACACCATGATGCAATTAACTCTGCCAGAAATTTAGAAAGGTGGCGAACTGGCAGAAACATTAGCACGCCAGGCAAAATGTTTAGCGGTATTTTGTCTGCTGCTACGTTCTGAGTTCAAATCCCACCGAGGTCGACTTTGCCTTTCATCCTTTCCGGGGTCAATTAAATAAGTACCAGTTATGCACTGGGGTCAATATAATCGACTTAATCCATTTGTCTGTCCTTGTTTGTCTCCTCTGTATGTAGCCCCTTGTGGGCAGTAAAGAAATAAGAAATTTGGAAATTACATGCTATACTGCTTGGCATTTGTGCTGAAAGGTCCAATATGAACATTTCAGAGTGTTTGGGTGTCAATTTGAGGACAGTGCAGAGGATTTGGAAAGAGTTGGATGAGTCTAATGGTGATTACGAAGGTATGGCAGCTTAGAAAGGTCACTCTGATCGTTCTGATAAGAAAAGAATTCCAGAATTTGTTGGTGAGATCCAGGCCATGATTGACAACGATCCCTCCAAGTCAATCAGGTCCATCGCCAGGGACATAGGAGTGTCTGAGTTTCTTATCAGGTGGGTAGTGCATGAAGACATTCAGTATTCCTCATTCAGGATGAGAAAAGGTCACTTTTTGTCCCAAGCCATCAAGGACAAGAGGAAAGACCATGCTACAAACCTTTTGAACAAACTCAAGCATCTCCTCATACAGTCTATCTGGTTACTAGGAGATATCTTAGAAGTTCAAATCTTGTTTCTTTCAGAATGTCATTGGATCATTGGCCAATACACCAAATGCTCAACAATGTAGGTCACACATAGGTCTGTGTTGTAGATAATGTTTAATACCAGAATAGCAGGAATGAAGTAAAACTAGGAACAAAGAATTCTAGATATGACCATAACATCTTATCATTTCAGAAATGATAGTATGGCAAAGATAACATAGCACTGGATACTTGACTACATTATTTAATAAGTTCCTGCATTGATAAAATGTGATTTCAAAAAGGTACTAGGCAACTATTTCTAGCAAAATGATTGACCATGCACAAGATTCATCAGTGGCTTCTTATAAAAGTATCATTAGATGGGATTTAATTCTCAACTGTGAGCAGTATACTGCAATTTTCTTAACAAAAACCATCCCCCAAAACACAAAATTATAGAAATTTGCTATCTTGTGTTACTGAGTTTGAATTCTGACATGGGAAAATTTACCCTTCAATATGGGTGTCCCTTCCGACGGAAATTTGATTCTTATTCCACAAATGCAACAAAGGATCAAAATGAACAGTGACCCTAGAAAACTAGATACGCTCCTTTATAATGTAAGTGCAGTAAAAAGGACATGGTTCATGACCAGGTAAAAGAGAGAGAGTTAAGTCCAGACAAGATTCTAGGACCTCATTCGGTGATGAATTACGAAAACTTCTGGGCAAAGAGTGTGATATAATGATCCAGCTGATAGAGTACTGAGCTAAATAGAACATTGCATTATTGATTAACTTTGATCCATTTAACTACATTTAGGGTTTAAAACCATAGAAGTGTTGACTTTATAGCTATCATCACCTCACTGACACTATATCAGTAGTCTTTCATGTCACTGACCAATATACTTAACTCTTTTCAGATCAATCTATACTTAGCCTTATATAGTAGCGGTTGTTTACCAAACAAAAGATATTGATTTGACCGAGACTAAACTTGATCTACAAGTATCGTAGTCAAAAGATATACCCCAATCACTGTCTTAGTTCCTGTATGCTTACTGGGATAAAGCAACTCCATTAGCCATTAAAATAATGGGCCAGAAATTTTCATTCAAGACTTGACTTTCTATTTCAGTCTGAATTTTACTTTGAAATTAGATATTAATAAAACTTTATTATTATCGTTGTTGTTATTGTCGCTGCTGCCATCATCATCATCATCATCATCATCATCATCATCATCATCATCTTCTTTGTCCTCATCATCATTATTGGTTGTATTACAAGATAGTTTGAAAGAGACACTTATAATCCAAGCTTGAAATCAAACAAAAATATCAACAAAATGTCAATAAAATCAATAAAATATTTCAATAGGCAATGGATCAGAAGTGACCAGATCATAAATGAATGATGAAAGACTTCGATAAATAATAACAAAAAGGATGATAATGACAACACACACCGTCGTAATACAAACAAATTGACGTGGATTATGCAAGATATAAATATATGCTAATTTAAAGGGACAATGTATTTATCATACTCTTTCTGTCTCTTATGTATCTGTGCATATATGAGTGTGTGTGAGTGTGTGTGTGTATATATATATATATATATATTCTCTTTTATTTTCTACTTGTTTCAGTCACATACATACATACATACATACATACATAAATAAATATATATACATGGGTGTGTGTGTATGTGTGTGTGTGTGTGTGTATGCATGTATATAGGTGCTTAATAACATCAAAGTTGTTTTACCAAATTCTTCTTTATTTTCAAAATTGATTGAAACAATGGTAACATATTTCAACAGAAATATGGTAACAAAGGGGTTAAAGGATTTAACTGGCTGTTTTCATATGTAGAGTTTCTCACAGAGACATCAATGACAGATGTGGCTGGCCCAAAAGGGATGGTTCTTGCCATGAATGCTCCATATTATACTGTATGTATGTATGTATGTATGAATGCTCCATATTATACTGGTTAGTGCAATTTCTAGGCCTTGGAGTCTAAGTAAAATGGGATAGGGAAAATGTCTCTTCCCGGTCCCTAGACACAATGGAGTACATGAGTTCAGTCAATTTCCTTTTTAAGTTATTGCAGTAAATGCTACGTAGTGCTTGAGTATACCATCAGATAAGGGTTAGAGATGTCCTATTGAACATTGCTTTCCTGAAGCAACGATGCTCTCAAAGTCTCATTTGAAATGTAGTTTGATTCTGGCAGTCACAAATGGATGTATGGGGTGTAGGTGTACATCTTCTTCTGTTGTAGCATATGAAATTGTTGGTATTATTGTCTAGGTATGTGTAACTGACATTCACGTTATGTGTATTTAAAGTTTATGGTACATGCTTGTGTTTTGGAAGTGTTATGTAATTAAGGACAAAATTCCTACATATGTAGATTAAATGGAGAATTAAGCCAGATTATTATTTTCCTAACTCTTATTGGGAGTGTGGGATTGTCAATATATATTAATTTCTCATTAACCACTCATATCTATAATCAGAAACTTAATAGCTGATATTAGAAAGCTCCAAATCTATTGTTTCTGATTGAGATATTTTTGATAGAACTGTGACACTTTAGAATGTGGCATTAGTGTGTATTGACAGAAAGAGGAAAACTAACAAAACCCCTTCTCCCAAGACACTTGACACACAACCTTTTATGTATATATATATATATATATCTTATATACACACATACATGCTAAACAGTGACTACTAAGCTTACATACCATAAATTAACCTCTTTATCATTCTATTAACGGTCTGACCTTTCCGTGAACTAAGAAAAATAATGGAGGGAAAGATAAATAATAATAGCTATAATTTTTTTAATCTTTTATAAATGTTGTATTGTTTTTGCTAATAGTAGTATTAATAATCATTAAAATATAATATTAAGAATAATAAAATACAGAATTAATAATAAAAATTCTTTCTGTTTTTTTTTTTATGATTAGAAACAAAAAAAAATATGGATATAAAAAATATATAATTTAGCAAGTTAATTATAAAACATTTTGAAGTAGTAACAACACACTTTTGTCTGCAACATTTGTTTATTTATTTTCATTCTGTATCCTACTTTCTGAGATGAAATATCTTTTTTGTCCTTTTGATTTTTTGGAAGTTGGGAAGATAAAGGAGTTTCTTTCTTTCTTTTTTACTCACAATGTCGGTAGAACAGCAAAGTGAAATTTTATTTCATTCTAATGTAGGTGGGTGGGCTAGCTTAAAAATCCAACATCACCATCATCACCACTGCCACCACTGTCTCTTCCTCATCCTCCTCTTCTCACCTCATCCTCTTCCTCCTGATCTTCATGCTCCTTCTCTTTTTCAACCCCCTCATCTTCATCCTCATCCCCTGGTCTCCCTCATTCTTCTTTCTCTTCCTCTCCTTCATCTTCTTCCTCCTCCTCCTCTCCCATACCATATTCTTTTTCCTCTTCCTCCTCATCATCATCTTTATCCTCTCCCTCATCTTCATCTTCCTCTCCTTCCTCAGCCTCCTCATCTTCATCTACTTCCTCTCCCTCTTTCCTTCCCTCACCTTCCTCATCCTCCACTTCCTCTCCCTCTCTTGTTTTTCTTCTTGGACACAATTATTTTCAGCACTTTGTATTATTTTACTACATGCATGAATATATATATATATATATATATATATATATATATATATATATATATATATATATATGGTGTGTATGTATGTGTGAAGGCACATGGCTCAGTGGTTAAATCGTTGAGCTTATGATCGTGAGGTTGTGAGTTCGAATCCTGGAATGGGCTGCGTGTTGTGTTCTTGAGCAAGACACTTTATTTCACGTTGCTCCATTTCACTTAGCTGTAGAAATGAGTTGCACCCAGTGCTCTCCATAAAGTGGCTGGCATTAGGAAGAGTGTTCAGCCATAGAAACCATGCCAAAACTGAAAACTGGAACTTGGTTCAGCTCTCTGAATCGCCAGCTTCTGTCAGACCTTCCAACTCATGCCAGCATATAAAATGGACATTAAATAGGGATGATGATGATGAGGATATATATATTCATATATATATACTTAATTCATTCATTCATTGATAATCATGAATTGGTTAGTGATTTGAACAGTCCTTTTAATCAGTTTGTGAGCTAACATTTGATTCAGGAAATGAGAAATGTCTGAAGCCCATAAACAGAGATCTTTACTTCCCAGTTCTCAGGCAAGACATGGATGAAATCATGTTCAATAATATTATTTTTATGAGAAATTCATAAAGGTGAAGGAAATTTGGTGAATGACATATAAGAGCAAGTCTCGTTTGGATCTGGTCTGATGGCAACTAAATTTACCGCTGATGAGGAAGAAAGAGATGCAAGAGGATAAAGGAGATCAGTATGTTGATAACAGTTCCATTAGCTTTAATAAAGTTTGCAATCTAATGTTTAACACTCAACAACACCAACACAGTGGTGGTTACACTTACAAATGTTATCTTACGGTAAATTTATAAATATCATCTATGAGAATAGATTTAATGTTGATGAGATTATTGGTTTAAATTTTAGCACAAAGCCAGTGATTTCAGAAGAGGGTCGATTACATCGACTCCAGTGTTCAACTGGTACTCATCCAGAATGTTGACACCTTAAATTTGCAATAATAGGTGCAGGAGTGGCTGTGTGGTAAGTAGCTTGCTTACCAACCACATGGTTCCAGGTTCAGTCCCACTGCGTGGCATCTTGGGCAAGTGTATTCTACTGTAGCCTTAGGCTGAGCAAAGCCTTGTGAGTGGATTTGGTAGACAGAAACCAAAAGAACCCCGTTGTATATGTGTATATGTATATATATATGTGTGTTTGTGTGTCTGTGTTTGCCCCCCCTAACATCGCTTGACAACCGATGCTGGTGTGTTTATGTCCCTGTAACTTAGTGGTTTGGCAAAAGATACTGATAGAATGAATAAGTACTAGGCTTACAAAGAATAAGTCCTGGGGTCGATTTGCTCGACTAAAGGCGATGAGTAGCACCTGTATTTCAAACGACCAGCCCCGTTACACTCTGTGCCATGATGAATTTCCCTGAGAACTACATGATGGGTACACTTGTCTGTGGAGTGCTCAGCAGCTTGCATTTTTATTTCACAGGCAGGCTTTTCTGTTGATCGGCTGAGACTGGAATCCCTGTCACTCTAACCAATGAAGTGCCAGAAAATAATAAGTTTAGTTTGGGCCTCTGAAGATGTGTGGAAACAAGAAAAGATTCCTAACTAGGAAAACTGTGAGGATTGGTGACAAGAAAGTCGTCTCAATAATATATTCATCTAACCCACGCTAGCAATGGAAAAATGGATGAAAAACAGACGAATGAATGATAAATATATGTGCACTGTCATATGCACATCTTTTCATGCGTATTTTGCTTTTTAGAGAAGATATGTTGCATCCTCGTTTGTTGTAATGATTGGTGATAATTGTAAAAAAAAATACATGAGGAGACTCATAGGACCCAAGTCAACATAGAAAGGCAAAATGTAAAATGATGACAATGATGATGATGATGACAATGATGACGATTATGACAACAATGACAATGATGATGATGATGATGACAATGATGTCGCTGATGATGATGACAACTATGATGATGATGCTGATGGTGATGACAATGACGATGATGCTGATGATGTTGCACAGTTATTCACACACACATACGCATACACATGCACTCACACACTCATATACATTTAGGAATGAGGTGAGTGTGGGGACTCATACAGAGAACCAATCACCAACACACGATGAATGAAATATATAAAATAAAACAGCAGGTGTAACAGCATAGAATTGTCTACGAGTCTACTTGGATTCCGGATCTTACCATAAATGAAAATACGCTTTATGTATATTTATATGTATATTTATTTATATATGAAAAAAAAAAAAAAAATATTACCAGCGATATAATATAATTCAGAAAATGTTTCGCTAATATACATCTCCAAAACTGATTTGCCAGATATGACACATATTATGAGATAGACATAAGATTACATTAGCTTATACATACAATGTATACTTCTAAAAAATTTTATGAACAGTATTTGTGTCAGTAACACTGAAAATCAAATGTCCTGGCCAAATACAGAGATTAATTTTGCTTTTCGAGTGAGCTGCAGATAGCATAATAACTACAACTACTGCAGCTGTTGTTGTTGATGATTATGATGATGATGATGAAGATGATGCTGATGAAGATGATGCTGATGATAGAGGACAGCGTTATTGGATGAATCACGACAGATGATGAGTTTTGTATTTCATAGCATTGTGATCCTGATATGAAAGTGATGAAAAATAAGCTTTGGTAGATGTGTCCTGACAAAGGATTAAAGACCCTCCTTCGGTCATGAATGACCACCGGATTGCACCTAGAGGGTCACCCTCCCAGGCGCAAGTCTGGGCAAGGTTGTTTAGGGAAGACCAGCAGTCGCCCATGCACACCAGCCTCCCCTCTCCATGCCACTGATGTTATCCAAGGGAAAGGCAAAGGGCCAGTACAGTATGTCACACCAGTTGCAACGTTGCAACTCATTTCTACAGCTGAGTGAACTGGACCAACATGAAATAAAGCATCTTGCTCAAGAACACAACACACAGCCCGGTCCGGGAATCGAACTCACTATCTCATGATTGTGAGTCGGAGTAATGACTCTAAACAAAAAAAAAAAAAATCCTTCTTTCACTTCTAGCATCCAAAATTTAAAAAAAAAAATTAATAATACATAGGTGCAGGAGTGGCTGTGTGGTAAGTAGCTTGCTTACCAGCCACATGGTTCCGGGTTCATTCCCACGGCGTGGCACCTTGGGCAAGTGTCTTCTACTATAGCCTTGGGCCGACCAAAGCCTTGTGAATGGATTTGGTAGATGGAAACTGAAAGAAGCCCGTCATAAATATGTATATATATATATATGTATGTGTGTGTGTATGTTTGTGTGTCTGTGCTTGTCCCCCCCCTATCATCACTTGACAACCGATAGTGGCATGTTTACATCCCTGTAATTTAGCAGTTTGACAAAAGAGACTGATAGAATAACTACTAGGCTTACAAATAATAAGTCCTGGGGTCGATTTACTCGACTAAAGGCAGTGCCCCAGCATGAGCACAGTCAAATGAGTGAAACAAGTAAAAAAGTTAAAGAGTATATAAAAGATAAAACCTGAATTCTGGACTGAATTATCGGAACATTGTAAGTAAGTATTACATTCATATTGCATGGCAACACTATGTTCAGCATATGAAAGTAGAGCATGAGTTATAGAGAAGAAAATGGCCTGCTGGTGGTGGCACCATGTAAAAAGCACCAGTGCTGGTACCATATAACAAAAAAAATATCACCCAGCATACTCAGTAAAGTGGTTGGTGTTAGGAAGGGCATCCAGCTGTAGAAACCATGCCAAAGCAAACTGTGGAGTCTGGTGTAGCTCTCCGGCATGCCAGCTTCTGTCAAACCATCCAACAGATGCTAGCATGGAAAACGGACGTTAAGTGATGATGATGAAGATGATGGTCATGGTGGTGATGACGATAAAGATGATGATTATGATGATAGTAGTAGTAGTAGTAGTAGTAGTAGTAGTAGTAGTAGGAGGAGGAGGAGGGGATAAATGTCAATGCAAATGTGCTTGTTAATGAACGGAAATTTATAATAAATAACGAGATCCTCAAAATTAAAATAGAACAATTTAAATAAAAGAAAACTCTGAAAATAAAACCAAAAAAAGTCAATAAAAGAAAACCTAATGTAAAGCAATGGAATTCAGTTTTATCAGAAGCCATAACGTGGCAAATGCATAATTCTTCAAAGGAAACAACAAACAAAACAGAGATGGTAACAAACACAATAATTGAACCCTCAAAACACAATGGAAATTCTACCGAACCCATTACAACAGGAAACAACCAAGGCACTGGAATGAATCAAAAATAGATACAAAGAGCATGGAACTTAAAGCCTAAAATGATATTGAAAACCATACGAGTTCTTATAGAAACATTCAACTAAATATAAATAGCCATAACAACAATATATCATTGACACTCACAACTTAATAACAAACAATAAAAAACATGCATCTTGGCATGTCAACAACCATTGAGAAGCACATAAGTGAAACAGTAAAGAAAATAGATGAGAACAATAAAAATCAATGAGTGTGGTTCAATGTAGACATCTAATGAAGTTACACACATGCATGATGCCTTGCTAAACAATATATGTAATAAGACTAAAATATATGTAATAAGACTGTATGTAATAAGACTAAAATATATGTAAATAAGACTAAAGAATATATGTAATAAGACTAAACAAGAAATTTTGTCCATGGAAACAAATTACCCCCTAATATCGTTTCTACTATAGACACAAGGCCTGAATAGATCTGCAAATTGAAATCACAAAAACGTGGATGTTTAGTACTATGATAATACCAGTAGCAATTGGTGTGTTGGGAATGATAAAGAAGGGAGCTGAGAAGTATATTCAGCAACTCCCTGGTAACTCCAATCTCTGTAAACTACAAAAGATAACTTTGATGGGCAGAGCCTGTATATTATGGAAAGCACTCTCCATATAAAATGGAATAAATGTGGTGATAATTTTAGCATGCATAGCAAAACAAAAGTGCCCTTGCTACTCTTGGCCTCTGGAGGATGCCCGGTACTAAGGCAGCTGAAATAAAGTTATAATGAAAACAAGCCATAAATGATAATAATAATAATAATAATAATAATAATAATAATAATAATAATAATAATAATAATAATAATAATCGTTTCTACTAACAATACAAAGTCAGAAATTTTGAGGGTGGGTTAAGTTTCATTTTATTGGTCCCGAAAGGATGAAAGGCAAAGTCAACCTCGGTGGAATTTGGAACCAGAATGTAAAGACAGATAAAATGCCACTGAACATTTTATTCAGTGTTCTCATGAATCTACCAGCTCACCACCTTAATAACAATAATAATAATAATGTCTGTCTAAGATCCTTGTTGTGATTTTGACAAATAATACAAACCCCCAGGTAGACACAATATCTTCAATCAACAACTTCATGATATTGTATACTGTGCGACGTCTATAATAATAAATAATAATAATAATAATAATAATAATAATAATAATGATAATAATAATAATAATAATTTAAGCAAAGGGTCACAATATCAGGGAAATGCTTGCTACATTGGCCTTATCTAGCTATCCAATTTTATACCAGTTTTTTTTTTATCTGAAAAGGATTAATAATGATAGTAACAATTATTTCTAATTTAGACAGAAGGCCAGCAATTTTGAGGATGTGTATTCAATACCATTGACTCTGGCATTTGAATGGAACTTATTTTATTGATCTGAAGGATGGAAGGCAAATTTCATCTCGGTGGGATTTGAACACAAAAGGCAGAGTCAAACACTACAAGGCATTTTTGCCTGATGCTGTAATGATTTAGTCAATCCACTGTAAAAAAAAAAAAATTATGACAATGACAAAATGAGGAAAACAGATATTTGAAAATATTCAGGGTGAGTGACTTGCTATCTATTCAGATTACTAGCAGTGAAACATCACTTCTTTGATAAAAGTTGTTCTATCATAATTGGAATGTTGAGAGATTTTCAGATTATATGAAATGGAAACCAGTTTAGTGTTATTAATTGTGACATGGATGCACAATTTCAGGAACAAACGAGATAGAATGATTCATGATGAAGAGACAGAAAAAAGAAGAAAGAAAAAAATACTCCCTTTCTTCCATGACCAGCACTTGGTAAAAATAATACCTCCAAAACAAGAAATGGTAAAAAAAAAAAAAAAAGAGAGAAATAAATTCCATTCTAAGAGGCTTTAGGGAAGTCTTTTCCAAGATTAGGATAAAAATAAAAGTTAATAAAATAAAATTTTAAAAAAGAGTTAATTGGATAAAGAATATGAAACCAAAACCTATACTGGAAATCTAGTTTGTGAGCATGTGTGAGATTTCCGGAATCATAATAGCGCCAGATCCAGATAAAGCGTATAGAGTCATGGGTGTCTGGGATCTGAGTTAAATTTTGATACAGATTAATTGTGCATTTCACCCTACTGGTTCAATAATATAAAGTACCAACCAAAAATTGTGGTTCATTTAATCAATTAAACCGCTCTATAAAATATTCCAGGCTTTGGTTTCAAATTTTGACACAAGGCCAGCTATTTCGAGGGGAGGGGGAGGGGGAGCTAAGTCAATTACATCACCCCCAATCGTTGACTGGCACTTATTTTATCCACTTCAAAAGGACGATAGGTCAAGTTGTCCTCAGTAGATTCTGCCAGCTCACTGTCTTGTCTTGTGCTAAAATTAGAAACAATTATTGAGGGCGGCAGATTGGTACCGTCAGTAGACCAATGGTAAAAGGCCTTGGTATTTATTCCAGTTCTTTACATTCCGTGTTCAATTTTTGCCAAGGTCATCTTTACTTGTCATCCCATTGGGAATGATAAAGTGAAGTACCAGCCGAGTATTGAATGGGATGTAATCAGCTGTTCACCTCCAACTAAAATAGCTGGCCTTGTACCAAAATTAAAAAGAATTATTATTATTATTATTATTATTATTATTATTAAGCTGACCAGCTGGTAGAATCGCTAGCACACCAGGTGAAATATTTAGCGATATTTCATCTGCTGCTATATTCCGAGTTCAAATTCTGTCGAGGTCAACTTGGCCTTTCATCCCCTTAGGGTCGATAAATTAAGTACCAATTGAGTGCTGAAGTTGATGTAATTGACGCCGAAGGATGAAAGGAAAAATTGACCTTGCCGGAATTTGAACTCAGAACATAAGACAGATGAAATACCATTTAGCATTTCACCCGGTGAGCCAATGTTTCTGCCAGCTTGCTGCCTAGTCCTGTGAAAATGTTAGACTTACTTCTGGCTATGAATTTGTGCCCCAGTACATGGGTTAAAAAAAACAACAAAAATAAACCAGCAAGGATCACAGCAGAGATACTGGACATGGTATAGAATTTTGTATTGCGGTATGGGAGAGTGGTCAAAGCAGGCTTAATGAAAGGTGATATATGGTCTGGGGGTGTAAAAATAGATTTGTATATCATAATGACTCAAAACCATACTGGATAAATGGTACCAACATAAAGAGTTAAAAGTCAAGCTGTTATATTTGTTGGAGTAAAAGACACTTCAGTACTGAATGCCCCAAGAACTGGGGAAACTAAGCAAAAACTATGGAAATAACGATAATGAACAGTAACAACTCAATAAACAAAAATACAACCATCCTGTCTCCAGAAATCACCAGCCCAAATACTGCAGCTAGTAATTATATTTTGGCCCCATATCAGATGTAGATGAGCAAATATGTTTTTAAAGTACCAACTTGTGACACACTTTTAATGTGTGATAAGAAAAAATAATAATGGATGAAAATATAAAGGGAAAAAGAACAAGCCACACAGAAAATGACTCAATATAAACAATAAAACAAAGGAAGGAGGAATGATTTTTTTCCAAATTACAAGCTCCCTCTTCAGGAAGATATCAAAGAAAGTACAGAGAAGAAAGATGGATTAAGATTCTCCATTCTTTGGGAACAAAACAAACAGTCAATAGACAAAATTATATATTTATGTTGCCATTGATTCGCCAATGAAGTTATGACACAAAAGCAGATGGGTTTAGAATATAAACAACATGCAAAAGATAAATTGCTAGTAAAATTAAATTAAGACATTATATCAAACTTTAAAAGAATATTCTAAAATCCTTAAAATGTTGATGTTTTCCAACTTCAAAAGTCTCAAAGAATACTTACTGGTGCATTCAGTTTCAGCCGAATGATTTTTGAGAAATACTTAAGTGAACAGAGTTGTAGAATACCCAACTCAATGTAGCCAGAAAATCTCTCATGACTTATTTCCATGGAAACATGTGCATATTCATGCACATGTTCATGTATACATACATCCATGCATGTAAATATATGCATGGATATATTTCACCCATCGTTATATTCCGAGTTCAAATTTTATTTATACACACACACACACACACATATACACATGCATACATACATGCATACACACACACACACACACACACACACACACACACATATATATATGTGTGTGTGTGTGTATGTGTGTGTATGTATATTTAAGTGTACATATTTTAACATGTGTGCATATGTGTGGAGATGTGTGCACTTTAAATTTTTTGTATGTCCTTCTATGTATTGTATCATGTCTCTTCATCTCTCGCTGCTTCATAATTTGTAAATGTCTTTTCTTAAGTACCTAGGGTCAATCTGATCGACTGCACCCCCCCCTTCCCCCAAGATTTCGGGCCTTGTGCCTAGAGTAGAAAAGATTATTTTGTAGTTCTAATAGTGGTGGTGGTAGTTGCGCTTTTTTCATCTAAATTATAATTTCGTAAAAAAAATTTGTGTATAATTTAAAACACCTTGACGATTCTTTAGAAAATTTTGGAAGTCTTTTTAGAAAGAGGAATGTCTTGAAATTTTTTCTCTATTCAATTTCTTTTCCTTTTTTATTCTACATTTCTTAATTTTTTTTATTTCAATTTTGTTATTGAAATTTTTAAAATTTGTTCCATTTTTCATTTTGGTTTTCTGTAAATAAATACCCTTGGTGGTAATTTCAAATAAATGCTGTGTTTTGATTTGTTGTTTTGAATTTTTGTCAATAAGTGCTATTAACTAAATCTAATAGAGACACTAAATGTTTTTGTTGAAAATGAAATTAATTGATTCCTGTACACAGACACACACAAACACAACTATACATACATAACCACACACACAAACACAATTATACATACATAACCACACACACAAACACACATATACACAGAATAAATGTCACTATGTTAATTTTTTTTTTTTTCTCCAGATAATAAAACCAACAAAATGAAAAATAAATAAGTGCTAACCAATAAAATTCTTACGAAATGTTCAATCTAGTTATTAATAATAGTCAAAATTCTTGATGACGTTTTAGAAAATTTCAAGGAAATACAGAGTCAAGTAAAACAGAAAAGGAAATTTTACAAGTGTAGGTTTATATTTAATTGTATATGAAAGACATGACTGCCTGTAGCCAACAAGAAAGATAAAAAGGCAGAGAGCTACAGAGAGCTACAAATGGATGCTGATAGTATCAGGAATGATGGACTAAGCATACAGTCTAGCTTAGTTCACAATGGTCAAGTCTAGCGGTTTTCAGTTATCTTTGGTCTATGGATCCCTATATTTTCAATTTTACTGTGCTGGCTCTTCATGTTTTAAAAAATAATTCTATCATATTTTGCTAATTAAATACTGTTAAAATATTGTGTGCATTATCGTTTACTCAATGCATTCATCTAAGTGCATCCATGCTGGGACACCTTGAAGGGTCTTAGTTGAATAAATCGACCCCCCCCCCCACCTTTAAGCCTAGTACTTATTCAATTGGTCTCTTTTACTGAACCACTAAAAGAGTAGATGACACTTGCCTAAGGTGCCCCACAGTGGGACTGAACCATGAACCATGAACCTTCTTACCACACAGCCATGACTGTGCCTGTTTTGTAGATGTATGAACAATTTATCGCTGATAAACAACAAAATCTTATATGGACCCCCATCCTCAAGGGCCATACGAACTCTGGTTGAGAATCACTGGCCTAGCCTATGTACCTGCACACAACCTCCACAGGATAGTGGTGTCAACTAATTTATCAGTGTGACCAAGAAGAAGTGGAAGAAAATTGAAGAATTATGAAATAAAAGAAGCCACTTCAGAAAAAGCCTTTATCTTATATATATATATCTTTTTTTTTTTCAGAGGAATCACTAATGATATGAATTCATCATGTGTTGTAAAATGTTTTATCTCAGAATATAGATCTGGGGAAAACGAATTTCAGATAAACAGATAAACAAACAAAAGATCTGAAAAATACATACATTATAACATGAAATCACTCTGTGTATGTGTGAGTTTGGTCATAGTTTTTTTTTGACATTCCAATATACTAAACAATGATCACTAAGTATCAAATGGCTCCAAATTAGGCTTAAAAAGGAAAGTGTAAATTGATTCTGACGGCAAAGAAAAAGAAATGAAAAATGTAGAGGAGGAGAAAGAGAAGGACTTTTTTGTCATTTATTTGCTTTAAAAATCCATATATTTACACAATGTGTTACAAGAAAGCGATTTATAACACATAAGGGGATACATAAGCATAGTTTATTGAAAAAATGAGGGGTGAGTGCAGGGCTGTCTTAGCTGCATTATAGTGTCCCCTGCTCTGAAGCAAATCAATTCACTAAATCTTATAGTAAGCCAAAACAGACATAGATCAGAATTGGGCCCCTAAAGCCATGAAGCCCTTTGGTATCTTCCCAGTATACCCACGCCTTCAGACAGCACCAAGTGGGGACAAACCCTTCATACAATATACAGTAATCCCAAGGTGGAGAGCTGGTAGAAACATTAGCAAGCCCGGTGAAATGTTTAGCAGTATTTCATCTGTCTTCACACTCTGAGTTCAAATTTCACCATGGTCAACTTTGCTGTTTATCCTTTTGGGGTTGATCTAATCGACTGGTCCCCTTCCACAATTTTTCGGGCCTTGTGCCTTGAGTAGAAAAGAATATACAGTAATCCTTCGACTATCGCGAGTGTTATGTTCCAAAACCCCCCCAAGCAATAAAGTGAAAATCCACAAAGTAGAAACAGTACTGTATATTTTTAAAATTATTTTTATAATTCGCATATATTTATTTTATTATAAATGCAAAGCAACACCGTGGAGGAATCAATGTAAGCTTAAATAATAAACCGCGATAGGTGAACCATAATATGGCGAGGGATTACTGTAATACAATATACTGAATTGATTTTTTTTTTCCTGTATCCTTAGAGACGTAGGCAATTATGCTCGAGAACACAGCAGTTTTTGAACCTTGATTTTGTTGCCGTTTATTTATTTATCTAACACTTTCTTCTGCTCTTCTAATTCCTCTGTGCAGAAATCCCTCAAATGGCTCTTGCTATCACATGTATAGCTATTTTCTTTTCTGTCCTACATGTCTAGACTACTTGCTGTCTTTATTGTCCCCACAAATGAATAGCTCTAGAATAGATACATGGTCTCTAAAGTTCATCAGAATTTAATCAAAAGAGTTTATAGGACTGCAAAAGAAGTGCTCAAATATAAATGAGATGGCTTAGAAGACCGATTACAGTAGCGACTCCATCAATTCCTAGGGATATCTGAGGAAGGAATTTTATTCCGAAATATTATCAGACTATGGATGGTTAAATTACAACAGGTATATAGCCCACTGTTTGTATTATAGTACATTGTTGTACCATTCAAAACATTTTATTCTTTACGAAGATATATATATATATATATATATATATATATATATATATATTGATATATGTATGTATGTACGTATTTATGTATGTATGTATGAATGTATGTGTGTATGTAAGTATGTTAGTTGTGGTGGTGGTCATACAAAGCCTTTTTAAATGATCAAAAGTAAGGAATAACATATCTTATAACAATGGTAATGATACTGAAGATAATGATAGTATTATATCTACAGCAAATGCTGGAGATGAATATCATTTGAAGTGGCAGCAGAAGTATTAGTTAGGGTCATTGTGTTTCATTGAGTTACAAAGTTTTATTTACTTATTTATTTATAATATATCTATTTATCTATTTATTTGTCTTTATTTATTTTGTTTCAGTTTTAATCATTTGTGTAATTATTTTATTTTAGTTTATTTATTTTTTATTTTTTTAAATTCTATTATTATATTTCAATTGTTAAATAGCTATGAGTAGTTTGGAAGAAGATCATTGATTTTTATAATTTAACAATATAGATAGGCTGCATAATGTATCAAATATGAAAATTTAGAATACACACATCTCTCCCCATATACAAATACACACATAGTATGTATACACATAAATATGCTTGTAGATACAGATACATGTTCACATATACATACATGCACACATAAAACATACACAAACATATGCATATGCATGTGTGTGTTATGCATAAGCATATGTAAATCATTTGCTGCCAGTGTTGGTTTGAATACAGTGTCAAAATCCTATTAATCACTTTGATTACCATTATCATTATTATTAATCTTTCCTCTCTGCTTTCAGAAGGCTACCACTAGAATCCTTTGTTCCTGTACCCCATACAATATGTTGTGTCACAGAAACTGCATATTCAAAATATGCAGTGTCTGTGATTCAAAAATAGTGAAGCAACAGCTGGCTAGATCGATAGAGCATCCATAACTACGATGATTTATAGCCATTTTCATTTCCAATATCTAAATTGGATTTTCTCCATCATTTAAACAACAAACAAAAGATAGAATACCATTTTATCATATTCAATAGAAGCCAATATGGATAACTCACCAAATGGTTTTTGGTTGGTTACCTAACACCACTAGTTTATAATAAAAATGAAGAATCATAACTCAAAAATGGCCTAGTCCAACTTGTTGTAATTTAGGTGACTGACCTTATCTTTTGTTTGATTTAACACCACCAACTGACCTTTGTGTGTCTTCACTAAAGTCCACAATGGTGTAAACATTCAAATCTGATCCAAATTCTCAATAACTCCCTGTTTTTTTTTCCCCAGTGATCTTGGAGACTAAGAAAAGGGTCATTATATCCTGCTCTTTCTCCTCTGATAAAGCTATAAAAATATCTAAGGAAAGAAATGGAAATACCGCTAGAGACTGTATTGTGTGTTGCCCTGTGAAGCAGCAGTCTTAAGATAATGTCTGTCTTACTTGCCATATTGACTTCAAATCTTGTAATGGGAAATTCTCTTCTAATAGGCTATCATTATATCCATGGTGTGATGTGTCTCACATCTGATTAATGTTACTGCCATTGGAATTGATTATTTGACCAATGGAACCAAAACATCTATTATGAGCTTCTAATATTATATCTACATCTGTGGCCACTATTCGTCTGCATTTTTGTCTTACTATTATGTGGCCAATTCAATTACATTTTGAATCAATATTGCATATACATATATATGTTCAGTATCTTGAAATACTTTGTGTGATACTAACAACTATATCTACATATACACTCAGTATTTGACTATATGTTGTACTGCTAAATATTGCATAGACATAAATGGTTAGTATTTTAATATATCTTATATTAGCTATTATATCTAAATAAGTTATTGGTGGTTGAGTATATTTTGTACTAATAACTGTTATATCTACCCAAAAGATCAGTAGTTTTACTTTAATCACATGCTTTATAGGTTTCATCTGGCAGCAAAGGCTTTGTACATAGTTCTGCAAGTCTTCTGAGACCACTGAAATCGACAGAGTTATTGATCATTTTGACATACACAAGAAAAACATGGTTTAGGTGGGATTTCTAAAGGGCTGATGTTCTGGGAAAGTAAGACTAGACATAGTGGCAAGTCCAGGGTTGTGATAGAGAGTTGAACAGAATAAGCACCACATGAGAAGAAATGAATGAGTCAATAGGCCCTGAGGAGCGGTGGTAAAAGATCTGTAAGTTCTGAAATGCAAAAAGTCATGGTAGTGAGGAGAGAGAATGTAGACATCTCTACACATTAGTGCCTGACATCATCTTTACATTTTAGTGGTTAACTCTATGGCAATCATTTGGTTGGCATTTGAGAGGAATGTGGTGCAATGTGATTGCATATCTAGAAGCAGTAATGTCCCAGATAGGGAAGAAGTATTTCTTTGTGGGTCTCATCAGACCCTTTTATAGGTGGGGTTAGAAACAGCTGGGAGGTGAAGTATATTTCTTGCCACTCAGAATAAGACTGTCTTTGAGAAACAGGTTTTTTGCTATGTTGAGGATGGGAATACATCGAAAGAGATCCTCAGATGGTGATGAGTTGACACAGGTGTTGCAACCTTAAGTATTCTATTTAATTGAAATAATAAATCAAACGTCTTCAGACAAAGACCCTTCTATCATGTAAAGAAAAGAAAATGGGATGGTGTAGTTCTGGGTACACTTTGTTTAATAAAAATCACAGAATAGTCATGGCCGGATCGTTTTTAATCATAATTCTGCTTGATCAGAGACGATTTGAAACTGCATAGTAATGGTAAAGAAACTGTGCTGCCTGTAATCAAGTTTCAACAATAATTTTATATTTCATATAACTAATTTCATGTTTTAAATACTATATAAAAGAATCAGCATATATTTAGGCAGATTGTTTAAAAAAAAAAAAATACAATTCTTTGAATACCAAGGAATCATATTCTTTTACTTTTGTCTTGCTTAGTAATGCATTGATTTAAAAAAAAAAAATCTGCACTTCCTTGCTTAAGCAGTTCCAGAGATATCAGAGGGGAAATTCCAGTAATCAATCAACCCAATACAGGAAGTAAAAAATTAAAAAAAAACAAAAAACAAAAGAAAAAAACATAGCATCAAAGGCTTAGAATTTATGGTGGTTGATTATGTTGAATGCAAGGAATAATGGTCATAGTAATGGTAGTAGTGGTATACAATATACTACTAAAAACATTTTTCTTATCATAACCGAAGTGTGTGTTCCAAGATTATATTTTTATTAAATATTCTAACAAAGGTAAGTGCCATTTTGAACCATCTGGATATTATGATTTCTTTTGACTGGACCAAAGGCCAAATTGTGTAGAGGAAAAAGTTTGAACCAATCTCAGTAAATTAATGGTAAATTATTTTGTCCAGCTTAGAGGTATTAAATGCATGGACACATTTCCTGATATTGGCATTTGAATTCAAGACTAAGCTATAGAACTGGTTTTAGAAAAGCATCAAATATTACATTCAAATATCATGTTTATCTCTCACTCTGTCTGTCTGTTACTTTAACACACATACACATACTGATATAAGTATTTATATCAAAGTAAAATATAGATATTCACATTTACAATCACACAAAAGCACATGCAAGTGTAAGTATATTTGTTAGTATGTATTTGTATATGTAACTATAATGCATATGTCTATAGCTATGTGTGCCTGATTGTGTAAATACATACATACATAAATACATATATATATATATATATATATATATATATCAATATTTGTCTTAGGCAAACTGACAATAATAACCTGACTTTAGAACTCATTATAAACATGCCTCACAGAAAAATGTTAGTCTGGTAAAGTACATGATAAAAGATTATATAAATGTTAGGAAAGGAGAAATTGTGTAATGAATTTCATTAGCATACAGCTGTTTCTGTGATAAGATACAAAGCACCCAATGTTGGGTACTTGTGTATCATCTTATACCTTCATCAGAGCTTCAAAAATGAACAGCAGGAAAACACTTATATACATGGAAAGCATCGCCATCAAAAACAAAGATATGAAAATATGTACAAAATGTAATATAAAGTTTGAAGGTGAAAAGAGCTGCTCCCAGAAATAATATGTAGATTTAGATAATATTGTGTACATATGTGTATAGAGATAGGCATGTGAGGAACCCTATATAAATAATGATTCACATGCATACATGAAATATAAACAGTGTATGTATGTATGTTAATATAGATTGCAAATATGACTGCCAATAAAAAACCCAGATGGATAAAAGGGAATGGAAGCAAATAAAAAGTGACAGAAACCAAAATTGAGAGAGAGAGAGAGAGAGAGAGAGAAAGAGAAAAAGTGAGAGAGAAGGAAGAAAAATCTAAAGCCTTTTTAGAAGGTTATATATATATATATGACAATTATTTGGTAGCCATGATAAATCTCTCGGGGCGGAAACCCATGCCAGCATCTCTTCAGTTATCAGGACATCAAAAAAAAAATGATATGATACACACACACATAAATATGTATATATAGATGCATATACATGTGTACACACACACACACACACATATATAGGCGATGGGCTTCTCTCATTTTCCATCTACCAAATCTACTCACAAAGCTTCAGTTGGCCCAAGGCTATAGTAGAAGACACTTGCCCAAGGTGCCAGACAGTGGGACTGAACCTGGAACCATGTGGTTGGTAAGCAAGCTACTTAGCACACAGCCACTCCTGTGCCTATATATATATAGATATATATATATAGATATATATAGATAGATACTGTCTATATTTATTGAACGTGGTCGATGCCAGCTCCCCTCGCTCTGTCTGGCCCCTGTGCCAGTGGCACGTAAAATGCATCCACTACACTCTCAGAGTGGTTGGCATTAGAAAGGGCATCCAGTTGTATAAACACTGCCAGATTACGTTGGAGCTTGGTGCGGCCTCCTGGCTTGCCAGACCCTAGTCAAACTGTCTAACCCATGCCGGCATGGAAAACGGACGTTAAATGATGATAATGATGATGATGATATATATATATATATATATATATATATATATATATACACACACACACACAGTAAAAAAAAGAAAGTAGTCAGGATTTGGAGAAAAACTATTTATTTTTCATCTCTTTTAGGGACTTATCATGAATGATTTACTTATAGAAAATTCATATCTTTTATTTAATTGTTAGTTGAAAATGGGGTGTTTTTTTTCTCCTGGAATGGTTGAAATTGATGACAACACAGATATGACATAACTGACATACATACAAAAGATATGAATTTTCTATAAAAAAATCAGTCATGGTGAATGTCTATAAGGGATGAAAACACTAAATAGATAGTTTTTATCCAAATCTTGACAACCTCCTTTTTTCTTAATATATAAAATGTATAAAAATCAGACAACATTTCCAGCAATCTCTCTCTCTCTATATATATATATATACATACATACACCTATCTCTATCTCCCTCACTCTCTCTCTATCTATCTCTATCTCCCTCACTCTCTCTCTCTCTCTATATATATATATATATATATATATATATATTATTACATTATTGAACGCACACGTCCTATTTTGCAAGAAAGTCTACTATTATTCTGACGTGACTATCTTTCTATCTATCTATCTGTCTATCTATCTATCTATCTTTCTCTCTATTTATCTATCTGTCCTCCTCCATCTTTCTATCTATACCTCTGTCCTGGCCTCTACTTCACTGCTATACCCTTCTGTCCCTTCCTCCTTGTTCCACTTCCTCCCTCCACCATCCTCTCTATCTATTTATCTATCTGTCTTCCTCTATCTTCCTATCTACCCTTCTGTCCTGGCCTCTACTTCACTGCTTCTGTCCCTTCCTCCTTGTTCCACTTCCTCCCTCCACCATCCTCTCTGCTCTCGTGTGACCTGTGGTCAACTTTCTTTTCACTCCAGCCCCTGTGAAGGCAAGACGAACTACTAGCGTTCTACCTCAGATTTGCGTTTGGCAGTACAGCTTTTGAATGTTGTTTTCACTGTCCATTTTTTCCTGTCTTGG
This sequence comes from Octopus bimaculoides, assembly GCF_046866305.1. Classification (NCBI taxonomy): domain Eukaryota; kingdom Metazoa; phylum Mollusca; class Cephalopoda; order Octopoda; family Octopodidae; genus Octopus; species Octopus bimaculoides. The sequence continues at coordinate 44,060,553 of NC_142945.1, read as the reverse complement.
TTTGTGTTTGCCACCTTGGAATCCTCTGTGTAGTGGGTTGATCCACTACTCAGGAAGAGACTATTCTAGAGTACGTTCTGTCTTGTCTTCGAAACGTCTAGATAGAATAGAGACAGCTGATGAAGGGATATTCCAAGTGGCTTTCCGTTTTCCTATGTGTTCGTTCCGTTGTCTGTAGTTTATTGTTCTAACGTCCTGTACCCTGATATGCATGTATATACACATGTAGATGTAAGTATGTACATATATGTGTGTATACATGTATATATATTCTTTGTATTATATATATATATATATATATATATATATACACACACACACATATACATACACACATACATACTTATACAGATATAAAAAACATATTTTAATGAAAGTATACAGTATTTTTGATCCATTTCATCCAATCTTACCAGTTGGTTTCACAGTAGGTATTAGATAACTGCAGACTGTCCACAAAGTCTGGGTACATGGGGATTAACACATACTTTAAGAAATTATTATTTCTTATATTTAATTGTTTATGTTATGATTTTATTTACTCCATGTACCCAGACCTTGTGGACACCCTGTAGATATCAGATAACAGTGGGGTTAAGTATCTCTACATGCTCTTAAGTGTAGGTATTGAAAATATATGACAAGTACCTCTCTGAGGTGGATTTATAATACTGTTTGTTTTGGTTGATGCACCTACTTGATTTCAATGGCTTCTTCTACTGGCACTTTGTCAGTTATGATGAGGTTTGCAGTTGATCTGGTTAACAGAACAGCCTGCTCATGAAATTAACGTACAAGTGGCTGAGCACTCCACAGACACATGTACCCTTAATGTAGTTCTCGGGGATATTCAGCATGACACAGAATGTGACAAGGCTGGCCCTTTTGAATTACAGGTATAACTCATTTTTGCCAGTTAAGTGGAGTGGAACGATGTGAGATAAAGTGTCTTGTTGAAGGGCAAAATACATCACTGGGAATTGAACCCTCAACCTGACAATCGTAAGCCTAATACCTTAGCCACTAAACAACGTACTTATTTCAATGTTAAAAGAAAGCAATGTAAAATTAAAGCAAATACCTCTTTACTTTTTACCCAGGAGGAATAAATAATTCCCAGGTGAAAATAATAAACATGGCAAAACAGTTAAGGGCTATTTCCTTGCATGCTCAATTATATCAATGCTGGATTTGTTTATTGATAGGCTGATATATAAAAGGGCCAAAGCTTTGAGAATTAGTTAAGCGAAAGAAGGATAAAAATCAGTGATGTCAAACCATGTAAACTTACACTGTTGATTCTCAAGAACTTCGTGAAGCCATTCTAATACTTCTGAACTGTTGTTCCATAATGAAGTAGTTATCGCATGTTTACTTCAAGAAAACTTCTAGAATTTTGCTTGTTAACTATTTCTGATACAGGTTTTTGCATGGTTAATTAACCTCTACTCACCGCACTCACACACACACACACACACACACACACTCACATGGTATAGAATACTTGCAGAAAATATTAAATATTAAAACAACACTTACACATGCACATAAGCCCTACCCTATATATATATATATATATATGTATATATATATATATATATATATATATATATATATATATATATATATATATATGCATGTATGTGTGTATGTCTATATATAAATGCATATTGGCCTTCTTGCCTAACCAGTGAGGTGGCTTCATTTGAAGTCTAACACAATGAGAAGCACATAATGACGAGTGATGTATAACTATATCCAATTGTCTGGTTGATACTATGTGATACTGTGATACATACTTACAAACATATATACATGCATACATATAGATATATAGACAGAGAGAAGAGACACAGAGACAAACAGATACATTCACATTCATACCTACATACATGCATACACACACAAACACACACACACACATACATACACACACACACACACACAAATGTATATAAACAAAACAATCCATCATGCATATAGGTGAAGTTAGAGAGAATAAGAATATTGAAAGACAAACAGAGAGACAGAAGTAGTGGGTGAGGCTGGATGGAGGTAGAGGGTTTACAGATCAATAGATAGAATATATTAGATTTTATTGTAGTTGAGCGTCAGAAATTATATTCTGGATAATTCTATCACAATCTTGCAATTTCTTTGGTGTCTTTAATCACTTCTTCAGCTCACTGCTTCCTTAGCAGTGAATAATCATTGTCGGGAAGGAAGAGACAGAATTTATTGTCACCTTATATTCTCGTTACTGCTGCTGTTGCTGGCGATGGAGAATTGCTTTGGTGGTGATGACATGATGGTGGTGGTGGTCGTCGTGATGGTGGTGGTGGTGGTGGTGGTGATGAGATGGTGGTGGTGTTACAATGTTGTAGTGTTATTAGTGTCTATGGTAGAAGTGAGAGTGAGGATTGTGGAGGTTGATGTAGAGGTGGTAGTAGTGGTGGTGGTGGTGATGGTAGTAGTGGAGGAGGTGGTGGTGATGATGAGATGGTGGTGGTGTTACAATGTTGTAGTGTTATTAGTGCCTATGGTAGAAGTGAGAGTGCGGATTGTGGAGGTTGATGTAGAGGTGGTAGTAGTGGTGGTGGTGGTGATGGTAATAGTGGAGGAGGTGGTGGTGATGATAAGATGGTGGTGGTGTTACAATGTTGTAGTTTTATTAGTTTTTATGGTAGAAGTGAGAGGGCAGATTGTGGTGGTTGATGTAGAGGTTATAGTAGTGGTGGTGGTAGTGGTGGTGGTGGTGGAGGTGGTGATGATGATCAGATGGTGGTGTTACAATGTTGTAGTGTTATTTGTGTTTATGGTAGAAGTGAGAATGCAGATTGTGGAGGTTGATGTAGAGGTTATAGTAGTGGTGGTGGTGGTGGTGGTGGTGGTTTGGTGGTGGGGACTGTCATATGAAACAGGTCAGATAGCTTTGTTGGTTCTCTATTGTTCTTAATGTAGTTAAATAAGATCAGTCAACTTTTTCTTCAACATGACCAGAGGAGGAACGCTAAGCCACAGTTGATTGCACCGAGCACCATTTTCCTATTTGGTAACTCATGCCATATTTATTGTTGCAGAATGTAGTCTTAAGATTTAAATCTTGAAACATGTGATTTTAATTTCAATGTTAAAGATTACAAAGAATTTGTTAAATAGGATTAATGGAGCTTACACTAAAGAGGCTGAACTACATCTACAATTCTCTCTCTTTTACAGATTCTTATGGTCCTTTTCACTCAAAAACAACATCATGCCTGTTAGCCAACGAAAGAGTCTTTGTATGAGCATTCTATCCTCAACACAATAACCAGCCAAATATCATTCAATCTAGAACCACCTTTACTGTCTTATATAAAGAAAGGACATCTCTATAATAAAAAATACAAGAAATTCTGTCTGTCCGTCCATCCAGGACCCCTGCGCAAGAGTGGCTGTGTGGTAAGTAGCTTGCTTACCAACCACATAGTTTCGGGTTCAGTCCCACTGCATGGCACCTTGGGCAAGTGTCTTCTACTATAGCCTCGGGCTGACCAAAGCCTTGTGAGTGGATTTTAGTAGACAGAAACTGAAAGAAGCCTGTCGTATATATATATATATATATATATATATATATATATATATATATTTGTGTGTGTGTGTGTTTTTGTGTGTCTGTGTTTGTCCCACCAACATGGCAATCGAAAGTAATTGTTGCACTTCTGTTAGTGTTTCTGGTAGAGTAATGTTCGCAGCAATTGTAATTTCATAGTTAGTTAGTCACCAATTGTTAATTGTGACTATTGTGACAATTGCAATGACCAACATTGACAATGATGACCACTGCTACTGTTACTGCTGGACACTAATACAACCATTGCAAATAACCCAACTACATTACTATCACCACCACCACTGCCACCTCTACGACTGCCATTGCCACCACTGCTTTTGCCACCCCCACCATCACCACCACCACAACTACTATTCACCAGCTATTATAACTTCTACCAATTACTACTATTACCTAGAGTAATGAGGTGGCTGAATCATTACAACACTGGGAAAAATGCATAGCAGCATTTCTTCTGCCTTTACATTCTGAGTTCAAATGCCATCGAGGTCGACATTGCCTTTCATCCTTTTGAGGTCGATAAAATAAAATACCAACTGAACACTGGGGTTGATGTAATCGACGTACCCACTCCCCTGAATTAATTGGCCTTATACCAAAATTTTAAATCATTACTTACTTTTACCAGTACCATTACAACTACCATTATTATCTCTCAAGCTACAACTAGTGCCAAAGCAGATGTGTCTAACTTTAGACTAATGCTTTCTGGTAAGCTACACATTGGCTTCCGGATGTTTGGGACATCTGCTCTTTTCTGCTTTTTTGTCTGTTTATATTTTTTTTATTCTAAACATTTTGGTATGATGATTAAAAACTTGATCAATGAATTAATGAATTAATCAGGCATTAATTTATTAGCTTATTAAATTTGATAAATTAATATTTTTACAGTATTAATTAAAGACACATAAACATAAACATCTATCTCAGAAGTAACTTTTGAAATGGAAATTTTCTAATAGTAATTAATTAAAGTGAAAGTAGAACTATGAAGATGCAATAAACCATTTTGGGTTTTGGGTTGTATGCAGAAGCGTGCGAATATGTGTTAGTATGTCAGTGAGCATTAGTATGCGTTAGTGGTTGCCAAACAGTGTATGAATTTATGCATGTATTAGTGACTAGATGAGAGTGTACAAATGTGTGTTTAGTATGTTAGTGATTGAGAGAGAGTGTGCAAATGTATGCGTGTTAGTACTTGAAAGAGTGTATAACTGTATTTGTGAGTGAGCAAGTGAATGGGATGGTACATGTGTGTGAAAATGTCTCTGTGTGTTCTCATAATGGAAAATGAAATATTGAGCAAAGCAATGCGCCAGGACCTATAGAATTTATTTATTGAGATCAAATCACAGCATACATAGATTAGCTTTGCACTCCTTGACCTGTGGTGCTGCTCCTAGCAACTGTCCAATGTGCTCCAGCCTTAAAACAGCACTGTGTATGCAAGTGTGCTTGGGTGTATATAAATATATATATATATATATATATATATATATACACACACACATATATATATGCTAGGTACGATGGGTAAATTGTTGCCATTTTATATTTTTAATTTCATGCATGTACATTGTTTATTTTTGATTTTGTTGACTACACAGTATAGTAGGGTCAGTTGGGCACCATCTGTGAGGAAAACAGCACCATGACACGATTCACTCTGCCAGAAATTTGGAAACTACATGCTGTACTGCTTGGCATTTGCAATCACTGGAAACTCCAATATGAACAGATGGTGAACACACAGAACAACTGTTGGCTTATACCAAGAGTGCAAAAAATACCAAAACATTTACCGAGAGTGATAAAAATCAAACATCCAGTCAAAATTCATCTTTCCACACAGCCTCAGACTCAACACAGAGGCCTGCATCATGTGTCTGGAAGAGGTAGTGCTGTCCTGGGTCAAGTGGGTGGCTGCTGGAAGACCCTATGTCTTGCAACAGGACCCTGCACCATGCCGCACAAGCAGGAGAACCCAGTCATGGCCGTGAGACAATTTCTGTGGCCACATCACCCCTAACGTCTGGCCACCTAACTCCCCAGACTTCAGTGTGTGTGTGTGTGTGTGTGTGTGTGTGTGTGTGTGTGTGTGTGTGTGTGTGTGTGTGTGTGCGTGTGTGTGTGTGTGTGTATGTGTGTGTGTGTGTGTGTGTGTGTGTGTGTGTGTGCGTGTGTGCATACACACGAGGGAGTGCTGAAATGTTTTGGACATTGGATACAAGAAAATACAGGAGGATCAGTCAATTATGATTTCATTCAACATATCTCCCTCTCAGATTCACACTCTTATTGCAGAGTTCCTTTAGTTTTCCTAAACCCTGTACAAGAAATTAGAAGGTTGGGCTTCCAACCAGGCCTTTTGTGATGCCCTTAAAGCCAGGAACTTTTTAGTACTTTCTCATGTGTGTGTGTGTGTGTAAGTGCCTTTGAAAGTGGGTGTATTTTTGGTCAGATATGATTGGTAGGGTATCAATCTCCAAATAACTTGAACTTTTTCAGATGAAGATGAAATGAGGTGAAATATATATCTTTTAATTGTTTCCTTCACAAATATAAGTATGTATGTTTAAATGGAGCTTCTTTCAGTTTTTGTCTACCAAATCCATTCAGATGGCTTCAGTTGGCCTAGGGCTATCACAGAAGACATTTATTGAAGGTGCCATGCAGTGGAACCGAACCTAGAACCATATGGTTGAGGAGCCAACTTCTTACCATACAGTCATGCCCGAAAGATAGATATTTCTCATCATATTGGGGAAATTTCCACACACACACTACACATATAAGAAGAAGAAGAAGAAGAGAGTATATAAAATAATGGCTACTTTTATAGCAGATTTAAGCATTCATATAAAAGTACATGATTTTTATCTTCACAATATACAGGCCTTTTTATTGATTTTAAAATATTTACAACCCAGTTCATGGTCAGTTTTTCCTCCCACTTTCACATACACTTTCAGAACTTTATTGTTATTAGGGTGGAGAAAAGGCAGAATGGTTGCAGCATTGGACAAAATGCCTTGTGATATTTATTTAAGGTTTTTTTATGCTTTGAGTTCAAATCCTGCTGAGGTCAGCTTTGCCCTTCATCCTTCGTGAATTAATCAGATATAATATCAATCGAGTGCTGTTCATCATCATCATCATCATCATCATTGTCATCATCAACATCATCATTTAATGCAAGTTTTTTCCATGCTGGCATGGGTTGGACAATTTGAGCTGACCAGGCTCCAATTTTCTGTTTTGATATTGTTTTTATGGCCAGATAGATGCTCTTCCTAATGCCAACCACTTTACAGAGTGTACTGGGTACCTTTTATGTGGCACCTGTACAGATGCTTCATATGTGGCACTAGCACAAGTGCCACTTATGTGCCATGAGCGCGAGTGCTTTGACATGGCACCAGCATGGGCTCTTTTTACGTGGCACCAATGATTTGACTGAGTAACACTTCTCCAAAAATTACTAGACTTGCACATCATCATCATCATCATCATTTAAGATCTGTTTTCCATGCTGGCATGGGTTGGACGGATTGACAGGGGGATGTAAATAATAAACAATTATCATAAAGGACAATGGATTAGCCACATGGTTAGAGTACTGGGGAAAATGAGTTGTATTTTTTCCAGCTCTTCACCCTCTGGGTTCAAACACCATTGAAGTTGAATTCATCTTTCATCTCTCTTAGCTTGTTAAAATAAAGTATCGACCATGTCCTGGGATCAATGGCATCAACTAAACCCCTACCCTGAAAATTATCAACCTTGTCTGTAAATCAGAAACCATTGAAATTGTTTTAAGGATTACTATTGGTGATTTGTTGTGCTTGAAAAGATGTGTCGAGCTAAATAAAATTGCTGTCATCCATACATACAGGCCAGTCCTTTGCAAGTGCTGGTACCGCATAAATGCACCGGAGCTAGTGGCATGTAAAAGGTACCCAGCACACTCTGTAAAGTGGTTAGCGTTAGGAAGGGCATCCAGCTCTAGAAACCATGACAATTGGAGTCTGGCCAGCTCCAACCCATACCAGCAAGAAAAACAGACATTAGATGCTGATGATGTTGATGCTGATGATGTTGATGCTGATGATGTTGATGCTGCTGCTGATGATGATAATGAATCAAAGCAGCACTGGACAAAATACCTTGTCATAGTGTTTTGGTTATGTTCTGTCATATTCACGGTTCAAATTCCACTGAGATAGACACAACTTCAGTTCTTTCTGGGCTTCATAAAAATCAGTGAAGTACTGAAGTTGATAGAATTGATTGTCACCACCTCCTCTAAAATATGTGACCCTGAGGCTATGATAGAAGCCATTATTTGGCAGAGACAGAAGGATATCAAAACAAATGCCTTGCAGCATTTGGTTACATTCCCTGTTCAAAATTCAGTAAAGGTGATCTTGTCTTTCATCATTTTAAGTATTGGTTCAAGAACTAGCAATCAGTATAATTGATTGTACTAACATAAAGATATGTCAGAGCTTGTGATTACATCATGAATTATTATTATTATTATTATTATTATCATCATCGTCATCGTCATCATTATTATTATTACTAAGGTGGTGAGCTGATAGAATCATTAGTACTCCAGACAGTATTCCGAGTTCAAATGCCACCAAGGTTAACTCTGCTTTTCATCCTTTCGGGGTCAATAAATTATGGTGCCTGGGGTGCAGGCAGAGTAACAAGACCTTTCTGCACACCCTCGGTCAGTGTCTGGGCATTGCTGACTTGTGGGGGTTATGTTGAACAGCTACTGTTATGTGTGGGACGGATCTGTCTGTTGGCCGAGTCTGTAGTGATGGCTGCACCACCACTGCTCTCCAATTGGGCAGGCCAGGCAGTCTTCCTTTGCCTGGTGGCTGTGGCGAAAGAGGTTGTTTCGTGGACAAGGCTGAAAGACATGAAGACCCATACATTCCTCTTTGGTTGAGCTCTCACTGCTGCTGCTGCTACTACTACTACTACTACTACTGCTGCTGCTGCTGCTGCTGCTGCTGCTACTGCTGCTTCCCCCACCACTGCCACTACTACTACTACTACTGGTGCTGCTACTACTATTACTACTACTACTACTACTACTATTATTACTACTACTACTACTACTATTACTACTACTGCTGCTGCTGCTGCTGCTTCCCCCGCTACTACTACTACTACTACTACTACTGCTGATGCTGCTGCTTCCCCCGCTACTACTACTACTACTACTACTACTACTACTGCTGCTGATGCTGCTGCTTCCCCCGCTACTACTACTACTACTACTGCTGCTGCTGTTACTTTAAATCTCGTGCTGCAAAAACTTACATTTTCCTTCATCCATACTTCTTGAGAAGAGATGAACTAAATGACTAGACAGGCAGCCGCATGCTCCCACATACTTCATTACCTCTTTCTATGCCATAAAAGACGTTACATATACGGTCACGTGTTTAAATACTTCTACTTACCCCTCTCTCTCCCTCTTTCTCTCTGTTTCATGTATTTTACATGCACACACACACACACACACACACACACACACATATATATATGCACACATATGCATCCAGCATTGTCATACTGCATTTCTTTCAGATGTTCAGTCTGTATAATATATCTAATTAAACAGCATTTCTTTCCAGACACAGACACAGTCACACATACACACACAAGTTTCTATACATATACATCTATGCACGCACACGCACATGTATATATATGTATATGTGTGTTTGTGTGTGTGTGTGTGTTTTTGTGTGTAAGCTCTTTTATATATATATATATGTTAGAGTTGTATTTTATTTCCTTTAAATATATGTCTTTGATATGTTTAATTAACTCGTCTTCAATGCAGCCACACATGCACATACATATGTGTGCATGTATGTGTATATACATGCAGTTGTATGCATGTCTATATACACACACACATATATGTGCATGTGTGTATATATATTTGTGTATGTATACACATATATACACTTGCATATTCACATACACCCATACATACATACATGCATGCATACATACACACATATATATATATATATATATATATATATATATATATATGTATGTATATATATATATCTTTCTCTCACTTTCTCTCTCTCTCTCTATATATATATATATGTGTGTGTGTGTGTGTGTGTGTGTGTGTATATATAGATGCATATGTATACATATATATATGTATAATACATATGTATGTATACATATAATATATATATGTATGTATATATATATATATATGTGTGTGTAAAGAAGAAGAGAGAGAGTAAGGTGTGTGAAAGCTTTTATATTTATCCAGTCTTCATCTGAAATGGAAAGATAACAGAGTTTTAGGCGTCTTAAAGCTGCTACTTATGAGATATCTTAGCTGTCTTTCTTTCGTCTTATATTTCAATCAAGTAACTACACTCCGCCCCCCCCCCCCCGCCACTCCCCACACACCACAACCGCCACCATCACTATTACCTACATTGCTACACCCAACAACATGAACGCTACTCACTTTGACCATTACTGCTACCATTTCCAAGTTGCTTAGTCAGTTTACCGTTATTGTCTAATCTTGGTACCATCACCAGAACCACTGCTTCTGCTTCTGAATTGTGAATTCCTGTGATACTACTACCACCTCTACTACCGCTGCTACTGCCTTAACTACCTTTAACAATGCTAGTGGTTCACGACCAGGTTGCGTATGACCCCTGATGATCCGTGTAAGACTTTTGGGGGTCAACGTAAGCAAAAGAGTAAATTGGGTATCTGCAGTAGTGTTTTGAGGGTCCATGGAAAATAAATGTCACTTTGAGTGGTAAGAAGTTTGCTTCCCAGCCACACGGTTCTGGGTTCAGTCCCACTGTGTAGACCCTTGGGCAGGTGTCTTCTACCATAGCCTTGGGCCAATCAAAGCCTAGTGAGTGGATTTGAGAGATGGAAACTGAAAGAGGCCCATCATGTGCATATGTATGTTGTGTGTGTGTGTGTGTGTGTGTGTGTGTTTGTCCCCCCCCCCCATCACAACCTGTGTTGGCGTGTTTATATCCCCGTAACCTAGCAGTTTGGCAAAATAAATGATAAAATAAGTACCAGGCTTTAAAAAAAAACCTAGTCGTTTCAATTCATTCAACTAAAAATTCTTCAAAGCAGTGCCCCGGCATGGCCACAGTCTAATGACTAAAACAAGTAAAAGATAAAAGATGAAAGATTACAAGAAACGGCTGCCCAACAATTAACTCTAAATTTTCATTTTGTTCTTCAACTAAGTGCCAAACCTCAATTCATTAAGAATTTGTTTGCACACTTTGTCCAGTATGTTCCAGCTATACTCTTATACTTGTTTCAGTCTCCTGACATAGTAATCATGTATTCAATACAGTTCTCACTTTCAGCATACATTACACATACACTACACAACATACAAACACACACACACACACATGCATGCATGCACATACATTTATCATGTAGCAAAGTTATTGTAAATAAATCAACATGTATACATATTTGTGCTCCATCAATAAAGACCTGTAGAAGGCCAATTTATTGTGATTTACGAGCAACACATTCAAGTTGACTTCATTCTAAATCAGACAGACAGAGAGTGGGTGATGTAGAAAGGAATGAAAACAAGGATTTGAGAGAGAGAGAGAGAGCAAGAGAGAGGGGGGAAGAGGAAGAGAGAAAAAACACATAGATTTGTGTGTGATAAGAATCTTGCTTCCCAACCACATGGTTCAGGGTTCTGTCCCACTGCGTGGCACTTTGGGCAAGTGTCACCTACTATAGCCTACTATGTCGACCAAAACCTTGTGAATGGATGTGGTAGATGGAAACTGAAAGAAACCCATCGTATACCTATCTATCAATATATGTGTATATATATATATATATATATATATATATATATATATATATATATATATATATATATATATATATATATATATATGGCTTTAAAGAAGAAATAGTTTATCAAGATCATCTCAGCAGACGATTTGAAGTCCAGATATAATATAGTTCAAGTACCATGTTGATCAACATAAACCAAATTCTAACATTGAAAAGTTTTAGAAATCTAGTGAAACATTTGCCTTTTTGATTAAGAAAAATCACTATTCAGATCTGATGGCAACATGTGC